>NC_053489.1:580680386-580980386 GCF_905171775.1 Rana temporaria
GTGATAGCTGAGGAACAACTGAGGGGTGACACCTGAAGAGGGGTGACACTGAGGAGGGACACCGAGGGTGACACCTGAAGAGGGGTGACACCTTAAGAGGGACAACTGAGGGGTGACAGCTGAGGAGCAGTTGAGGAACAATAAGTGAGGGGGGACAACTAAAGACGGGCACTGAGGGGTGACAGCTGAGGAACAACTGAGGGGGTGACACCTGAAGAGGGGTGACACTGAGGAGGGACACCCAGGGTGACAACAGAGGAGTGACAGCTGAGGAGAGACACCAAGGAGAGACAACTGAAGAGTGACAGCAGAGGAGTGACAGCTGAGGAGAGACACCAAGGAGAGACAACTGAAGAGTGACAGCAGAGGAGTGACAGCTGAGGAGAGACACCAAGGAGAGACAACTGAAGAGTGACAGCAGAGGAGTGACAGCTGAGGAGAGACACCAAGGAGAGACAACTGAAGAGTGACAGCAGAGGAGTGACAGCTGAGGAGAGACACCAAGGAGAGACAACTGAAGAGTGACAGCAGAGGAGTGACAGCTGAGGAGAGACACCAAGGAGAGACAACTGAAGAGTGACAACGGAGGAGGACAGCTGTCACCTGCTCCTGACAGCCGGGATCTGACCCAGGTACAGTGATCTCATCACCTGTCATCACAGGAAGTGTTTGCATGTTTTCTGCTGTTTGTAAATCCTGAGAGTCTATTGCAGCCTTTCTCAGCCAGGGTGCCACCTGGGTTTGTCAGGGTCCTAAAGGTGCTGCTCTCCTGATGATGAGTGTCACAGCAGTGGACATATAAGCGGGACACGTTCATGCTCATCCGCTGACATTCGCAATCCCATAGGGATACATGTATGTCCCTTTTTCATCCGAAAACGGATGGATAAAATCGTCCGCACGTCTGATAGGGCCCCAAGACCGGCTCCTGATCACATGACATCAACAATCCATCGCTGGAGGCAAAGTCTGTGAAAACAAAATAAAGGTTTTGGCCTAGATTAGGTTGGGTTTACACTTGTGGTTGGAGGGTGGTAAAAACACATGGTTGAACCACTTTATAAATGGCATGGTAGACAAGCAGTAAATCAAGCTCACCGTTGCTACTGCAGCTTGATACTGGGTTTAGGAGCCAGCGAAGGGCTTTCAGATAAAGCAATTCTAGAGCCACCTGATCACTTTTATGGGGTTCAGAAAGGGCACTCATGCTGGTGGCACCCACGATACCCGTGGTGGTTCCCAAGCTCTCCCATTCCACCATGGAGCCCTGGACCGCAGGAGGAACTCTGGTGTATTGTGACACTTCCAGCTCTCATTCCTCAGCTAGTGTCGTTTTGGATTCAGCTGGATCAGCACAGTTGCATTTGAATAGCTGAGGGCATTGGGGGTCTAAAAGACCTGTCACCTGCCCATGCTATCACATAGGGGGCTTGTTAGTCCATTGTAATAGCACAACGTTTTTTTTTTTAAAGTGTAAAAAAATATTATAAGATAAATAAAAATGATTTTAAAACATTTTAAAGCACCCTGTCACCCCTCCCCCACACACCCCCCATATAAAAAGTACAGCATAGGGCAAACACATGTATGTAAACATCAACTGCGCCACATGTGAGGCATTGTGAGCGCTGAAGTGAGAGAAATCATTCTAGGCACAAAATTCATGGGCAACTCCAAGCTGATGACCTGTAAAGGATATTAAAGTGTTGCCTATTAAGAATGTTGGGCATCATAGTTTTTTGCAATACCACAGATGTGTGCAATTTTAGGAAATGATTGGCATCTCTTTACTGGACACAGCCCCATCTTTTATATTATACCAACAATTTGGTTTAAAACTGTGTTTGCACAGAATTTCATTTTAGTGTATTTTTTCTTGAAAATATGTGTTTGATAAATAACTGCGCAAACATGAAGCCACATAAAAAACGGCAGCTACCACCATTTTATTCTCCAGGGTCTCTGCTTTCAGAAAAGATATATAACTATTGGGGGTTACAGGAAAAAAGTGTAGATGTTAACATGTGTGCAAAAGAATATAACATTTCCCCGGTAGGCAGGTGATTGACGTGGATGTAAACCCCACATATTCCCAGTGAAGTGAACAGCCTTTTACATTTTACTATTTTGTTTTTATCTTCTCACTTTTTTTTTGTTTATGGGGGTGCTGCAGTGCCACTCCTTCATTGAAGCAACTTGAGACTGGGGCACTGACAAGCTGTGGAAACACTGCATCTGTGGAGTGGGGTGAGCTGATAAGAAAAAAAGTAGGATAGTGGAACAGAAATATAACAAGACATTTAATTACTAGAACCAGCCCAAAGATCATTTTTTTTTCACCGCCTACATGTGGCTCTTTGGTATGTGATGTGCGGCCTTCAGATCTCAACAACTGTAAGAGCCGGTTCACACTGGGGCGACTCGTCAGGCGACTCAGCCGCCTGACGAGTCGCGTCCCATTCTATGCAATAGAACCGGTCTAACAGGAGCGACGCAAGTCGCTCCGACTTAGAAAAAGGTTCTTGTAAGACTTCGGGGGCGATTTGCATTGACTTCTATACAGAAGTCATTTTGGTAATCGCCTCTGAAGTCGTGCCGCCGCATTGTGAACCGGCTCTAAGGGGAACATTGATTAGATTGATCTTGCATTGATTAAGCATTGATAGCATTGATCTCTACTTGCCTCATGTAACATGTTCTCAGTTTCTTGTCTTCTGCAGCGTATCCCAGCCAAAAATGTATCCAGCCCACACTCTCTGACCCTCATTTCCTATATTAGGTCTGCAGTCTCTGATACTCCTCTCAAGCATTACATATACAGTATTGAAAATTATGTGAGACCCTTTGGTGATGTCAGGGGCCACATTTGATGCCCCCTTAACTAGAGGTCAACCGATATGGGTTTTTCTCTGGCCGATGCCGATATTTCAAAATTGCGGCGGCCGATATACGATGCCGATTTTTTTGGGCCGATTTAAAAAAAAAATCCCCTTTATCTCATAAAATTTAACAGTTGGACCTAGGGCTGCAACTAACGATTATTTTCATAATCGATTAGTTGGCCGATTATTGTTTTGATTAATCGATTAATCGGATAATAGCCTTAAAAAAATAAAAATTAGCATTTTTTTTTTGGGCCTATTTGTTGTTGGGCAGATTACAAAACACAAATTGCCGCAAAAACACATTACATGCTTTTCTGCAGCTTCTCCATTGAAGTATATTTAACCCAAAAAAACAAAATAGCACCGTTTTGCGTTAAAAAGTCTCCGCCCCTTTCCAAATACACAGCAGCTGAAAAAAAATCATGGATGTGAACATGTCCCATCGGAAAACATGTAAATGAACTGTAGTGTGTTTCTGCAAAAAGCACCAAACAGAGGTGTGACCCCAGGCCTGAGATGTTTAGTAACATAATGGGGTTAAAAAAACAAAAATATAGTACAAAAAGAGAAAATAATCGCTACTGTAAGGGGTTCATTTTTTTTACTGTGGGACAGTGAAAGTAATATTTACAGTAGCGATTTGCTTTTTTGTACTATAAAGGGCTAATTTTAGTTTTTTTTAACCCCCATTATGTTACTGGCCGATTAATCGATTATGAAAATTGTAATCGATTAATTTCATAATCGATTAGTTGTTTTGGCCCTAGTTGGACCCCTTTCACACTGGGGTTTTTTTCTGGCGCATTTGGGTTAAAAATAGTACCTGTAAAGTGCCTGCAAAACGGCTCCCCTGCAGTCTCAATGTTTAACATCCTGCCAGAGGCGGTGCACTGGCAGGACGTTAAAAAAAATGCCTGCAAGCAACATCTTTGGAGCGGTGTATACCGCTCCTCCACCACTCCTGCCCATTAAAATGAAATGGGCACTGCTGCCGAAGCACCAGCAAAGCGCTTCTGCAGCGGTGCTACGCGGGCGCATTTAACCTCTTCATCGGATGCTAGCTGGGTTCTAAGCTCCCCGCTAGCAGTCGAATAGCGCCGCTAAAATGCTGGTAAAGTGCCGCGAAAACGCCTGCCCGCTCCAGTGTGAAAGCAGTGGAGTTCCGCTGAAAAAAAAATATTAAAAGTCAGCAGCTACAAATACTGTCGGCAGGCAAAGCCGATTTCTCCCTCGGCTCTTGGGTGCTGCCCGGCCATCTTTGGTAAGGGAATCAGGAAGCAGGCAAGAAAAACAGGTAATCAAAACCTTTGGACGAAGAAAAAAAAAACAGGCTAACTTTACTGTTTTTTTTAAAATTCATTAAAGTGTATTTTTTCCCCAAAAATTGCGTTTGAAAGACTGCTGCACAAATACTGTGTGATATAAAATATTGCAACAACCGCTATTTTATTTCTTTGGGTCTCTGCTAAAAAAAAATATATAATGTTTGGGGGATTTTTAGTTGTAAGCAACAAGTGTCAGAAAAGATTTAGGCCCGGATTCAGAAAGCTTTTACGCTGGCGTATCTATTAATATTAAGTTTAAAGATGCACCATCGTATCTCTGCGCGGTATTCTTGAAGCTAGATACGCCTGAAATCTGGCTTCAGCCGACCGACATAAGTCTTAGTACGCCGTCGTATCTTGGGTGCATATTTACGCTGGCCGCTAGGGGCGCTTCCGTTGATTTACGCATCGAATATGCAAATTACCTAGATACGCCGATTCACAAACGTTGTTCCGTCCGGCGCATCTATATACGCCGTTTACGTAGGGCGTCGGTCCGGCGTAACTTTACCCCTCATAAAGCAGGGGTAAGTCATGTTAAGGTATGGACGTCGGAAACGTACGAACAGCGTCGTATTTTGATCCGACGTATCTTGGGGAGTATTTGCATGCGCCGTTCGATCGCCTATTCATTTGCATGGGGTCACGGCTCATTTCAATACAACACGCCTACTGCCTGGATCATTTGAATTACGCGGGCTTACGCCTGCCCATATACGCTACGCTGCCGTAACTTCGGGCGCAACTTCTTTCTGAATACACTACTCGCCTGACTAAGTTACAGCGGCGTAGCGCATATGAGATGCGCTACGCCCGCCTAAAGATTTGCGATTCTTTCTGAATCCGGGCCTTAGTCTTTAAATGGTTAAACTGTTCAGTTCATTGATAAGTAGAAACATTGTATTATTTTCTCACACTTGGCAGGCTGCCCAGAGACAAGTTGCTCCACGGGAAACTTTAGGCAAGTTGCATTGACTTCTATGATACAAAAGTTATTTGCAAGTCGCGCTGAAGAAAATCGGCTTTTTTTAAAAACAATCGGCCGATGCCGATTAATTGAGAAGTGATAAAAATCGGCCGATATATTGGTCGACCTCTAGGTGGCTTTACGATGCCGGGAGGACGTCATATGACGTCCTCGGGCCTGCCGCGTCACTCAGGTGGCGATGCGTGTGCCTGGCGGCCGCGATGTCCGCCAGGTACCCGCTATCGGCAGTTACAGAGCCCAGGGACGTGTCCACAGTAATATCGCAGTCTTGGCAAAAATCGCAGATCGCCACCATTAGTAGTAAAAAAAGAATTAAAAAAATTTCATAGTTCTATCCCCTATTTTGTAGGCGCTATAACTTTTGTGCAAACCAATCACTATACGCCTTTTTACGATTTTTTTTTTACCAAAAATATGTAGAAGAATACGTATCGGCCTAAACTGAGAAAAAAATGCGCAAAAAAAAAAAAAAAACGCAGAGATGATCAAATACCACCAAAAGAAAGCTCTATTTGTGGGAAAAAAAGGACATCAATTTTGTTTGGGAGCCACGTCGCACGACCGCGCAATTGTTAGTTAAAGCGACGCAGTGCTGAAAGCTGAAATTTTGCCAGGGCAGGAAGGGGGTATATGTGCCCAGTAAGCAAGTGGTTAAGGAAATAAGCCAGGGTTTGACAAATTTGCTTGGAATCTAGGAGCCAGCTAAAAAAGTTAGGAGCCAGAAAACGCGCCCTTTCCCGACGAGCTCGCGTGCAGAAGCGATCACAAACGTGAGTAGCGCCCGCATATGTAAACGGTATTCAAACCACACATGTGAGGTATCACCACGTTTGTTAGAGCGAGAGCAATAATTCTAGTCCTAGACCTCCTCTGCAACTCAAAACATACAACCTGTAGAATTTTTTAAACGTCGCCTATGGAGATTTTAAAGGGTAAAAGTTTGTCGGCATTCCACGAGCGGACGCAATTTTGAAGTGTGACATGTTGGGTATCTATTTACTCGGCGTAACATTATCTTTCACAATATAAAAAAAAATGGGGATAACTTTACTGTTGTCTTATTTTGTAATTAAAAAAAGTGTATTTTTTACCCCAAAAAGTGCACTTGAAAGACCGCTGCGCAAATACGGTGTGACAGAAAGTATTGCAATGATCGCCATTTTATTCTCTAGGGTGTTAGAATAAAAAATATATATAATGTTTGGGGGTTCTAATTAGAGGGAAGGAGATGGCAGTGAAAAGATTAGGGGGCAGATCCTCAAAGAAATTACGCCGGCGTATCTGTTGATACGCCGCGTAATTTCAAATTTTGCGCGTCGTATCTTTGTTTTGGTATCCACCAAACAAGATACGACGGCATCTGTGTTGGATCCAACAGGCGTACGCCTTAGTACGCCGTCAGATCTAAGATGCAATTTTCCGGCGGCCGCTGGGTGGCGTTCATGTCGTAATCCGCGTTGAGTATGCAAATTAGCTTTTTCCGACGATCCACGAACGTACAAGCGGCCGTCGCATTCTTTTACGTCGTTTCCGTTCGGCTTTTTCCGGCGTATAGTTAAAGCTGCTATCTGGTGGCATACTCAATGTTAAGTATGGTTCCCGCGTATAATTTTAAAAATTTTACGTCGTTTGCGTAAGTCGTCCGTGAATGGGGCTGGACGCCATTTACGTTCACAACGAAAACAATGACGTCCTTGCGATGTCATTTGGAGCAATGCACCCTGGGAGTTTTGACGGACGGGCATGCGCAGTTCGTTCGGAGCGGGGACGCGCTTCATTTAAATGAAACACGCCCCCTACTCGCCGCATTTGAATTCCGCGCCCTTACGCTGCGAGAAATACACTACGCCGCCGTAACTTGCGGCGCAAATTCTTCCTGGTCACAGAAGGAAGCTTGGGACTTCACAAGGCCGCAAAGCCGCAGCCTCAATTACCGGCCATCGCGGGCCCGCCGCGATCACGTGGTGGGGGGCGCACGGAGACACAGGATCCTGTGCCTCCGTGCGCCCCCACCTTCCCCACTATCTGAAAAGTGTGCCGTGCATTTGTATTCAGCCCCCTCTACTCTGATACCCCTACAATATAGTGGAACCAATTGCCTTCAAAAGTCACCTAATTAGTAAATAGAGTCTACCTATGTATAATTTTATCTCAGTATAAATACAGCTGTTCTGTGAAGCCCTCAGAGGTTTGTTAGAGAATCTTAGTAAACAAGCAGCATCATGAAGGCCAAGGAACACACCACACAGGTCAGGGATAAAGTTGTGGAGAAGTTTAAAGCAGGGTTAGGTTATAAAAAAAATCCCAAGCTTTGAACATTTCACGCAGCACTGTTCACAATCCATCATCTGAAAATGGAAAGAGTATGGCACAACTGCAAACCTACCAAGACACGGCCGTCCACCTAAACTGACCAGCTGGGCAAGGAGAGCATTCATCAGAGAAGCAGCAAAGAGGTAACTCTGGAGGAGCTGCAGAATTTTTTTTTTTTTTTAAAAACCATTTATCATTTCCTTCCCCTTCACAAGTATGTGGCTCTTTGTGTTGGTCTATAACATAAAATCCCAATAAAATACATTTACGTTTTTTGTTGTAATATGACAAAATGTGGAAAATTTGAAGTGGTGTGAATACTTTTTCAAGGCACTGTATATATGTCATGTTTATGACTAATCTGATGTCACTTCCTGATCCTGTACTCTGTGGTGATGAGTTAGCAATGACTAAATCTTTTCATTAAGTTGCATTGCTGCCCTTCCTGCCCATGTTTGTTCATCAGGGAAGCAGAACACATAAAGGCTTCACTCTCACAGGGGTTTGTTTCAGCTTTTTACATCAGGGGGACAAGAACCTCTTTCACACAACCCTAGGCTGGGGTTTGGGGGGGCTGCAGACAGGGGGCTTTACGGAATGTGGAAAGCCCCTTTAACCACTTAAAGCGGAGGTTCACCCTAAAAACAAGTATATACCATTCAATCCAGCATACTGCCGGCATGTACAGTATGCTGTTTTTTTTTTCCGGTTTACATACCGTAGTATAGGTATTTAATATCCACGCTAAATGGACAGAAACTGGCTGCTGTTATAGCATCTACAAAATTGGGGATAGTTTTATGGCATTTTTATTATAGCGGGGGTTCACCCAAAAAAAAAGATTTTTAAAATTAGATCTAGCATACTAATGATACTAAGGACATTTATTTTTGGGAGGTAATTTTTTTTTCTCCGTACATACCTTTATATCCTGATTTTGTCCAGGGCTTCCAGGTTCCGATGACTGCGGGACTGGGCGTTCCTATCCTTCGGTTCGATGATTGACGGCTTGCGAAACAGGTCCCCTGTTGCACAACGCGCATTAACAGATTTCCGGAAATAGCCGAGCTGCGAGTCGGCACTATACGGCACCTGCGCAGTCATCTCTACACGGCGGGCGCAGGCGCCGTATAGTGCCGGCTCGCAGCTCGGCTATCTCCGGGAATCTGGTGACGCGCGTTGTGCGACAGGGGACCTGTTTCACAAGCCGCCAATCATCGAACCGAAGGATAGAAACGCCCAGTCCGGCAGTCATCGGAACCCTGAGGCTGGGATAGGAACGCCCAGTCCGGAGTCATCAGAACGCGGAAGCCCTGGACAAAATCAGAATATAAAGGTATGTACAGAGAAAAAAAAAAAAAATGACCTGTCAAAAGTAAATGTACTTAGTATGCTGGCTCTAATGTTAAAAATTTGTTTTTAGGGTGAACCTCCACTTTTTATTAATTTATTTTTTTACTAGTAAAGGCAGCGATCAGTAATTTTTTTTTTTTATTGTGACTGCGACATTATGGCGGGCACATCAGAAACGTGGATTTTAGGGTGAACCTCCGCTTTAAGCCTCATACACACTATTGGATCTTCCGCCGACAAAGCGTAGGACTACGAAACGACGTGGTTTTTCAGCTCTTTAGCGCCACCCTTTGGGCAACTTCTAGTAATGTTGTGTTATGGTGAGCATTGCTTCCGAGCATGCGTGTTTGTACTTTTGTGTGACGGACATGTGTACACACAATTGGGTAATCCGACAACACACAATTGTTGGCGGACAATTTTAAAGCACGCTATCCTACATTTGTCCGCTGAAAATCAGAAAACAATTGTCCGATGGAGCGTACAAACGGTCGGATTTTCCGACAAAGCCCTGCCATCACACATTTGTTGTCTGAAAATGCGATCGTGCGTATGAGGCTTTACAGGAGAATGATTGACAGGCTATTTCTGTCTGTTCTCATTCCTTCCATTGTTTTGTTTTCACCTTTTCTTGGACCTTTACTGATATCAGATGTTCAGTGAACAATACAAATCCGTTCACGTTCTTATTATTGTACCAACGACGTTGACAGTGTATACAGTATATATCTCACCTGCTACATCCTCTTCCTATTCATGGTTAAAAAATCTAAATATAGAACATCAAGAAGTTTCAGTTTTGATAATGACACCATGGTTGTCACTGAGTATCTGAACTCTCACACAGCTCTCTCCAAAGTTAATTGAAATTCATGTCAATAGCAAAGTAAATTCATATCAAAAACTCAATATCTCAAAATATCAATCATACTGTATATTTTCAGGGTTCATTCAGGACAAGCACCCTTAGGGCTCATTCAGATGGGTGATTAAGCCCGTTCTCTGCTCAGAGCCGCTGGCAGATGCAGGTGTATCCCCCCCGGAGCTGCATGCAGGCAGCCCATAGAAATGAATGCACACGCAGTGTCGGCACAAACACAATCTCATGTCTAAAGGCCCGTACACACGATCAGATTTTCAGACGGGAATTGTGCGATGACAGGCTGTTGTCAGAAAATCCGACCGTTTGTACGCTCCATCGGACAATTGTTGACGGATTTTCAGTGGACAAATGTTGGATAGCATGCTTTTAAATTGTCCGCCAACAAATGTGTGTTGTCGGATTATCCGATCGTGTGTACTGAAGTCCTTTGGACAAAACTCCAAAGTACAAACACGCATGCTCAGAAGCAATGCTAACCATAAAACAACATTAGCAGAAGTTGCCCAAAGGGTGGCGCTAAAGAGCTGAAAAAACACATCGTTTTGTGTTTGTTGGCCAACAGTTATTTACCGTTTGTATGCAAGACAAGTTCACGGTAAACGCCCTTCAGACAAAAGTCCTACACTTTGTCCGCGGAAAATCCAATTGTGTGTATCAGACTTTAGTTTGATATGTGGGAAGGAGCAGGTGTACAGATCCAGATGCTGAGGTTCTGCGGTTCTTCTGAGTCACAATTTAACCACTTAAGGACCCCTTCACGTCGATATACATCAGCAGAATGGCACGGCTGGGCACAATCACGTACCTATACGTCGCCTTTAAGAGCCCAGCTGTGGGTCCGTGACCGCGCCTGGGCGACCCGCGGACCCGATCGCCGCCAGTGTCCTGCAATCGGGTCACAGAGAGGAAGAACGGGGATAGGTAAGTGTAAACAAACCTCCCCTGTTCTTCCTAGTGTGGCTGTCACTGATCGTCTGTTCCCTGTGTTAGGGAACGACGATCAGTAATGTCACACGCACAGCTACGCCCCCCCACAGTAAGAACACTCCCTTAGGGCACACAGCGCCCCCTCCTGGTTAAGCCCTTCACTGCCAGTGTCATTTTCACAGTTATCAGTGCATTTTTTAGCACTTTTCGCTGTGAAAATGACAATGGTCCCAAAAATGTATCAAAAGTGTCCGATGTGTCCGCCATAATGTCACAGTCACGATAAAAATAGCTGATTGCCGCCATTACTAGTAAAAAAAAAAAAATATTAATAAAAATGCCATAAATCTATCCCCTATTTTGTAAACGCTATAACTTTTGCGCAAACCAATCAATATACTCTTATTGTGATTTTTTGGGGGATATTTATTATAGCAAAAAGTAAAAAATATTTTTTTCAAAATTGTCGCTCTATTTTTGTTTATAGCGCAAAAAATAAAAAACGCAGAAGTGATCAAATACCACCAAAAGAAAGATTTATTTGTGGGAAAAAAAGGACGTCAATTTTGTTTGGGAGCCACGTCGCAATTGTCAGTAAAGCGACGCAGTGCCGAATCGCAAATAGAGGCCTGGTCCTTTACCTGCATAATGGTCCGGGGCTTAAGTGGTTAAAAACAGTGTGCCTGTGCATGGCTCTGCCCACACAGCCACATCATTTATTCACAGAGTTCTATGAGTAAATGAACTACAAGTCCTTTCTGCCACCAAGGCCACGGCCGGCGCTAGGCATAGGCAAGTCAGGCGGCTGCCTAGAGCGCCAGGGTTGGGGAGGCGGCAAAATCCGGATCCCCATGCTCCAAATTAACCCGCAAAAAGCCAATGCTTTCGACGTGAACGTAAATTACGCCCAGCCCTATTCGCGAACGACTTACGCAAACTACGTAATCAACGGAAAATTCGACACTGGCCCGACGTCCATACTTAACATAGGATACGCCTTATATAGCAGGGGTAACTTTACGCCGGAAAAAGCCAAACGTAAACAACGTAAAAAAAATGCCCTGGGCGGCGTATCTACCTAATTTGCATATTCCTCGCTTAAATCTACGGAAGCGCCATCTAGCGTAAATATGCAGCCTAAGATACGACGGTGTAAGAGACTTACGCCGGTCGGATCTTAGGGAAATCTATGCGTAACTGATTCTACGAATCAGGCGCATAGATACGACCCCGCACACTCAGAGTTAGGACGGCGTATCCGGAGATACGCTGTCGTAACTCCTATCTGAATCCGGGCCTGTCTGGTTTTCTTTAGCCTGTATCACATTTACTCAGGGCCTATTTACACTTGTCAGTTTTTGTGCAGAGCAGTAACACTTGGGTTACAGTACGTGTTTGTATGTTGTGTGCCATTCATTTTTAATGGTGCGCAAGTGCACTAAGGCAATGCACCTCCTAAACACATGCTTCAAAAAGCACTGCAATGCATAGTAACAGAATAGTAGTGAGCCTTGTCAGAAAAATGCTGCATATCCATGTTTTGCTTGCCCTGCACATTATTTATTTGAATGAGGTGCCTTAACCACTACATTACCGAGCCTATTTCTGAGATTTGGTGTTTACGCGGTAAAAACTGTTTTTTTTTTGCTCGAAAATTACTTAGAACCCACAAAAATTATATATATATTTTTTCTAACACCCTAGAGAATAAAATGCTGGTTGTTGCAATACTTTCTGTATTTGCGCAGCGGTCGCAGCGGTCTTACAAGCACTTTTTAATAAAAAAGTCAGCCCATTTTTTTTTTATATTGTGAAAGATAATGTTAAGCCGAGTAAATTGATACCCAAAATGTCACGCTTCAAAATTGCGCCCGCTCGTGGAATGTCAACAAACGTTTACCCTTTAAAATCTCCATAGGCGACGTTTAAAAAATTCTACAGGTTGCATGTTTTGAGTTACAGAGGAGGTCTAGGGCTAGAATTATTGCTCTCGCTCTACCAATCACTGTTCTTTAAAAAATGGTGTCACTTTTATTCCTATTACAAGGAATGTAAACATCCCTTTTAATAGAAAAAAAGAATGAAAGGTCCTCTTAAATATGAGATCTGGGGTCCAAAAGACCTCAGATCTCATATTTGCACTAAAATGCAAAAAAAAAAAAAAAAAAAAATGTTGTCATTTGAAAAAAATAAATAATAAAATGTCCCTTTAAGAGCTATGGGCTGAAGTGACGTTTTGACGTCGCTTCCGTGTGTAATGACTTGGAGACGGATGGGGGCCATCTTCCCCTCACTCGTCTCCATGTCAGGCTAGGGACAGGTCCGGATCGCCTCCTCCGTTACCAATGGACACGGTAAGCGGCGGAGAGCACCGAAGCTCAACGGGAGGGCGGGCCCTCTCTCCCGCCGCCAATAAAAGTGATCTTGCGGCGAATCCACCACAGATACCACTTTTATCTGAAAGAGAACCTCTTGAAGGCTCTTGAAGGGGATACCGGGGTTATGGTAGCTAGCTGCTACCATAACAACGGTATTCCTCATTAAAGACAGGACGTTTATAGTCATACGGCAGGACGGACGTGGTTAACCATAGGTGTGCAGCCTATTGCATTAGGATGTGCACCCCAAAGCTCAAACACATGTGCATGTGTGTATGTATGCATGTATAATTATATACATGAACTCTAGAGGAAAAGAGATTTCACCTCCAAATACGGAAAGGTTTTTTCACAGTAAGAGCTGTGAAAATGTGGAACAGACTCCCTCCAGAGGTGGTTCTGGCCAGCTCAGTAGATTGCTTTAAGAAAGGCCTGGATTCTTTCCTAAATGTACAGAATATAACTGAGTACTAAGATTTGTAGGTAAAGTTGATCCAGGGTAAATCCGATTGCCTCTCGGGGGATCAGGAAGGAATTTTTTCCCCTGCTGTAGCAAATTGGATCATGCTCTGCTGGGTTTTTTTTGCCTTCCTCTGGATCAACTGTGGGTATGGAGTTGGGTGTATAGGATGGTACTGTGTTTTTTATTTTGTTTTTTTATTTTTTGTGGTTGAACTGGATGGACTTGTGTCTTTTTTCAACCTAACTAACTATGTAACACTGGATGCTAAAAAAAGCTATAAAAACGCCAGTAGCTTTGCAGGGAGCCTTTCAAGTTTATTTTAAGTTTTTGCAATAACGTTTATTAGCGTTTTTTAGGGTTTTTAGTGTTAGCGTTTCTTTTTTCAATGGATTAAAAACCGCTGGCGAGCTGCGTTTTTGAGGGTTTTTCTGCGTTTTGCGTTTTTGCCAAAAAAACTGCACTTCAAACGTGATTTTCGGGCGTTCAGAAAAAAGCCCATAAACTCCACTGCTCATTAAAGCTGTAAAACGTCCATGTGTGCACATAAAAAAAAACGCCCAAACTCCAATAAACTGCATGGAGCCTTATGAAAAAAAAAATGTTTTAAATGTATTAAAACATGGACGGTATTAGTAGGGCAGTGGACAGTGTCAGTAGTTTTTTATTTATTTTTTTGGGAGCCCCCATTGTGGGGCTTTGGTGAAATATCACAAGGGGGAATTTGTGCCACACCCGGTGATTAGGGTGTGCCCAGGTATACCCAGTACGTCCCCTGCACATGCCTATGGCCTTAATCCAATGCATGTTAACCACTTCAGGCCCGGGCCAATTCTAAGGCCCCATACACACGAGAGGATTAATCTGCGAATACGGTCCAGCGGACCGTTTCTGCGGATAAATCCTCTCGAGGATTTCAGCGGATTTCCATGCAATGGAGTGTACTCATCATCGCATTGAAATCCGCGCCGAAATCCTCTGGCGATGACGTGTCGCCGCGATTATGACGCGGCGACGTGCGCGACGCTGTCATATAAGGAATTCCACGCATGCGTCGAATCATTACGACGCATGCGGGGGATCCCTTCGGACGGATGGATCCGGTGAGTCTATACAGACCAGCGGATCCATCCGTTGGGATGGATTCCAGCAGATAGATTTGTTTAGCATGTCAGCAAATATTTGATCTGCCGTAATCCATCCCAGGGGATAAATATCCGCGGAAACAGATCCGCTGGAGTGTACACACCATAGGATCTATCCGCTGAAACCCATTCGCTGGGATTTTTCAGCGGATGGATTCTATCGTGTGTATGGGGCCTGACACTTCGTTTTTACATGTAAAGATCATAATTTTTTGCTATTTTTTGCTAGAAAATTACACAGAACCCCCAAACACTATATATATATATATATATATATATATATATATATATATATATATATATATATATTTTTTAGCAGAGACCCCAGAGAATACAATGGCAGTCATTGCAACTTTTTATTTAGCACAGTATTTGCGCAGCAATTTTTGAAAAAATGTTTATACTTTAAAAAAAAAAAAAACAGCAAATTTAGCTCAATTTTTTTTGTATAATGTGAAAGATGAAGTTACGCCGAGTAAATAGATACCTAACATGTCACGCTTCAAAATTGCACACGCTCCTGGAATGACGCCAAACTTCGGTACTTAAAAATCTTCATAGGCGACGCTTTCATTTTTTTTTCTGGTTACATGTTTTGAGTTACAGAGGAGGTCTAGGGCTATAATTATTGTTCTCGCTCTAATGTTCACCGCGACACCATTTTCATATGTAAGCGGGTCTTACATATGCGTTCGCTTCTGCGTGCGAGCACACGGGGACAGGGGCACTTTAAAAAAAAATATTATTATTGTTCATTTTTCCTATTTTTTTTTTACATTTTGACACTTTAAAAAAAAAATCCCTTTTAATAGGAATATGGCATTGTAACGGTCAGGGGTTAACACCGTTTACGATATTCTATTCCACCCAAGACAGCTTATCGACACTCCACAATCCAGCAGACAGGACCCATTGGATTTCCCCCTGAAACGAGACACACACAGCTCTGTCTCTGGTTCCAAAACGAATGACACTTTTATGGTAAACTACAGGCCTATTATACAGTTAGCAACTAAAAAGCATGCTGCAGTAATCAGAGGGACAATGACACACTCCACCCACAACATCACACAAATGGGTGCTAACGAGTCCCCCTCAATCCACATCTTAGACAGACTTTTTGACTCCGCGATAAGCTATTTCCACCTGCGACATAATCCACATTCCTTTAGTAAACATGAGTCAGACATCTGACCTTTAGAGGGTGCCAAGTCACATCACATATTATCATCAATAGTATTTTCACACAAAACAGTGCTAATTAGCATCACACAATGAAAAGGTTCTTGAGAGGCAGACTTAATTAGCACAATAGACAATAGAATGCAATCACAGCAAGCTTTTATCATTACAGCCAGGTAGACTTAATTAGCACCTCAACAGTCTGTGTCCCCACATGAATGATTACTGTCCTATTGACCTGTTGGGGTCAGAATAAACCACTTGTAATATTTCAAGATATCCTGCAATACATGAATTATCATTACTGTCCCATCTCTTGTAATCCGAGATATCATTTCTCAGTCATCCTATGCCCCTATTGGACATAGGATGACCCTAGACACAAGACTCATTGGTGAAGCTGGCACAGGAGTACCCCGCATCCTTCAAAAGTCTCTGGGTATCACGGGCCATTCCGTTACAGGCATGACAGGTCCTCTTTACAGTGAGATATGGGGGGAGGGGTCAATAAGACCCCACATCTCACCTCTAGGCTGGGAAGGCAAAAAAAAAAAAAAGATCACTGCTTCACAGCCGAAGCGGCGCTGTTTTTTTAAAATGCAGAGGCCGGGCGTGACGTCATAACATCGCGCCCGACCTCCGACGATCATAGAGACTTCAGCGACCATCTGGTCTGCCGGAAATCTCTGTGATCTGCATCCGGGGGCCGATGGTTCCTGTCACCGACTCACCGATCACACAGGTGAGTCGGGAGAAGCACCAGAGGGCGGCGGGAGGGGGGGGGGGGATGTCCCCTTTCACCGCCCATAGGAACGATCAAGCGGCGGAATCGCTGGCTGAAAATGCCGATATCTGAATGATGCCTGTAGCTTCAGGCATCATTCAGATATAGTACCACAAAGCACAGGACGTCATATGACGTCCTCTGGGCGCCAAGTGGTTAGCATGCATCATACCATGCAATAATGTACTGTCTGTTGATGCCACGCAAAGTAGATAATAGAGAAAGCAGTGCAAAAAGGTGCAGTCATAAGCCATGTGAGATAAGGAAATGAGCCACGTAAGTATTTTGTAATTTTGATAAATTTCCCTTCACATTCCTGGTGCTTGTGGCTTAACGAGATATGTTTTCCAGTGCCTGATTAACCTACCTATAATGGTTCAGTTTATTATGAGCTAAAAGGAAGAGCTGAACTCATCAGAAAAAAGAGAAGTTTCACCCTTATCCTAAAAATTACAACAAAGGCATCTTTACGCCCTTTTCACATGGGTCGGATCCCTTTTTGGCAGTTAAAGTGGTTGTAAACCCTTACATATACCCAGTGAAGTGACTGGCCTGAGGCAATACACAGAGATGAAACAAATCCTCCTACATAAGTTGTACCTCTTTATCTGCAGTTTTCTCTTCTCGACATTAGTTCAAAGTGCAGAATTTATAAAGCTTGTCTGAGCTCTCAGAAAACTGGGGGGCGGAGAGCTGAAATTACACTCTGCAGCGCTCAGTGAGGAGAGTTCTGAGAGCTGATTGGAGGGAAGAGACACGCTCCCCCCTTCACAGCACACAGGAACAGAGCTGAGGCTGTCAATCAAAGGCTGGTCCCTCCCCTGTCACCATTTTTCTCTTGGTGTCAGGAAAACTTGTCAGAAGTGATTCATGCTAAAGGCAGAGGAACGACCAGCAGACAAATGACACTTAGTGCTCTTAGACCCCATTCACACCTAGGCGTTTTTACGCCTGTAGCGCTACGCCGCTGCCGCCAGAGGGCTGAAAACAGATGTCCCTCTATGGAGATGGTTCACATCTCCACGCCGAACGCCGGACGCCTGTCGCCTGCCGCGTGAAAAAAGGTCCCGGACCTTTTTTTCAGGCGTCTTCGAGCGTTCGGCTAGGAAATGGCAATCATCTCCATAGAGGGGGTCATCTTGGGGCACATCTAGGCGGACAATACCGGCGTTTTGTCGCCGCAAATCGCGGTACAAAACGCTGCTATTTTTACCGCGATTTGCGGCGACAAAACGCCGCGATTTCGTCCGTCTAGATGTGAATGCAGCCTTAATTGAATACGCACTATAGAATGTTATGCTTTATTCATATTTCATGTCTGAGGTTTACAACCACTTTAAATGCCTTTTGGTTGTTCTTCTTATCATTGCTATTGCATAACATTCTTATGGTCTGTAAGCAACCAGCCCTGGTTTCAATAAAATCGAAGTGAAAGAAAAAAGCAGAAAAGAAATGCGTCTCTTTAAATTCCTTGGTGCGGTAAAAATATACTAAAAGCATTCGGCATAACATAACTATAATCGGCTGTCTGCTTAGTTCATTTTAAAAACAACAACTGCTAATAGTATTTCTTAGAAAAATTCTATCTTGTGGCGTGCGTTTATATCACAAGAATATTTGCACATTGTGACATCTGCGTGGAGTCTCCCTTTAAAGCGGTATTGAACCCTAAAGCAAGCATTTATTATATTGCAACTTACCAATTCTTAAATGTGATAGCTGCATTCGTCTTTTTTTTTAGGCTTTCTTTCTTCTATTTTCATCTGGTGATCCAGCCAGTAAGTCTGTTGATTTTCAAAAGAACAAGCTCTCTCACAGATGTATCCATTTACAGGGATGAGATAAGCGATTTAAATTGTTCAGTTCTTATTTATTTATGTAAAACCTTTATCCTAAAAAAGAAAAGAAACTGTTGCTAACTCAGGGCTTGGCAAATTTGCTTTGAATCTAGGAGCCAGCTAAAAAAGATAGGGGCCAGTTTTTTTTAACCACTTCCCTACTGGTTACTTTGACCTCCTTCCTGCCCAGGCCAGTTTTCAGCTTTCAGCGTTCACACTTTGAATGACAATTACACAGTCATGCAACACTGTAAGGCCCCTTTCAGACGGACGACAGTTTTGCATGTAAATTTTCACTGAAATTCAAGGCTCCGGGCACTGCGATTAGCTGCATTTGTACATTGCGATTACGTGCGATTACATGCGGCTGCGTTTAGCTGCGGTAATCATTTCCATAGCAACCCTTTTTATTTTTTTTGATTATGATGTGCTTCCTGTTCTTTTTTTTTTCTCACGCTGCTATCCGCAGTTGACACAAAAGACTGCGATTACCTGCGGTTAAGTGCATATAGCTCCGCTAAATCGCACCTGGACGCATTCAATTCTATTTTTTCTATTCGCACCAAAGCGCATGCAACGAAATCGCAGCTAAACGCTGTGTGTGAATGGGGCCATAGGAAAGCATTTTGTGCTTTTAGCTGCGGTAGAAAACTAGAAAATGCGCAGCTAAAAAGCACCATTCTATCCGTCCGTGTGAAAGGCCCCTAACCATATACAATTTTTATCATTTATAAAATAGTTTTCTTTTGGTGGTATTTAATCATCAATGTGGGTTCTCTTTTTTGCTAAAACAAAAAAAAAACACACAAAAAAAAAGAAGTAATTTTTCTTATTCACTGATAGGCACTGATGAGAGGGCATTGATGACACTGCACTGATGGGTACTGCACTGATGGGGCTGCACTGATGGGTACTGCACTGATGAGCACTGATGGGTACTGCATTGATGAGCACGAATGGGTACTGCACTGATGAGCACAAATGGGTACTGCACTGATGAGCACTGATGGGTACTGCACTGATGAGCACTGATGGGATGGCATTGATTAGAGGTTGACCAATATTTTTTTTTCTCTGGCCGATGCCGATATTTAGAAATCGATATGGCCGATATATGATGCCGATTTTTGCGGCTGATATTTTAGGCCGATTTTTTAATTTTTAATTTTTTTTGGCAGGTGGCACTGGCAGGCACTGACAGGTGGGGTGGCACTGGTTGGCACTAGCAGGTGGCATTGATTGGCACTGGAACTTGGCACTGGCAGGTGGCACTGGCATGTGTAGATTGGCACTGGAAGGTGACACTGGTTGGCACCGATTGGCAGGTGGCACTAGTTGGCACTGGCAGATGGCACTGGATGGCACTAATTGTCACTGGCAGATGGCACTGATTGGCACTGGCAGGTGGCACTGGCAGGCACTGATTGAGACTGGCAGGTGGCACTAGATGGCACTGGCAGGTGGCACTGGCAGGCACTGATTGGCACTGGTTGGCACTGGCAGATGGCACTGGATAGCACTGATTGGCACTGGCAGGTGGCACTGGAATATGGCACTAATTGGCACTGGCAGGTGGCACTGGTTGACATTGGCAGGTGGCACTGGTTGGCATTGGCAGGTGGCACTGGTTGGCATTGGCAGATGGCACTGGCAGGCACTGGTTGTCATTGGCAGATGGCACTGCTTGGCATTGGCAGGCACTGGTTGGCATGGGCAGGTGGCACTGGCAAGTTTCACAGCTGATAGTGTAACTGTGAAACTGATGCTCTCTGCAGCGCCGTGGTGTGTGAAACTGTATGGAGAGAGAGGAGCTGACAAATTCAGTGTGCTGTCGGAGGTGGGCGGGACCTGGTCTGAGCGGGACCCAGAAGCTATCCAGCCAATGATTGGGCTGTTTAAGAAAGGGGCGGGGACACATACAAATAGAGGCCCGCCCAGATCCCATCCCATTGGCAGGTGTTGGATAGCTGGGTCCCACCCACCCCGGGTCTCGCTCACCCCCCACATTCAACCTCAATTTTGACACCTCCTCTCTCTCTCCCTACAGTTCCACACACCGTGGCGCTGCTCTGCCAACAGTTTGGAGAAGGGAGGAGGATTCTCCACACTCTGCTGGCAGAGGTGCGGTCAGTGTTATATCGGCAGTGTTAGGACTGACATTCCACAACTCTCATTAGGCCCGGCTGCCCCTTCACGCTACAGCCACTGGGGCTGACAAACTCCCAGGCCCCAGATCAAAAATTCTACTCGCCAATGGCAACCTGGCGCCTGGGGTTTGTCGAGCCCTGTGCTAACTCATGCAGCTACAGGCATCATTCAGATATTGCCGTTTTCAGCCGGCGATTCCCTTCACCATAAGAACGATCATAGCGGCCGCTTGATCGTTCTTACGGGCGGCGAAAGGGGACATCCCCACCGCCCTCAGGTGCTTCTCCCGACTCACCGATGCGATCGGTGAGTCAGAGACAGGATCCGCCGGCCCCGGGTTGTGATCATAGAGATTTCCAGCGGACCACATGGTCGCCGGAGTCTCTATGATCGTTGGAGGCCGGGCACGATGTTATGAAGTCACTCCTGGCCTCTGCATTCAAAAAAACTCTGCCACTTTGGCTGTGAAGCGGTGATTGTTTTTTTTTATTAGGCTTCCCAGCCTAGTGTGGTGAGATGTAAGGTCTTTTTGACCCCATATCTCACTGTAAAGAGGTCCTGTCATGCCATATTCCTATTACAAGGGATGTTTACATTGTAATAGAATTAAAGTGTAAAAAAAAAAAAAGTAAAATTAACAGTTAAAGTGCCCCGGTCCCTGTGTGCTCGTACGCCATTTTATTCTCTAGGGTCTCTACTAAAAAATCATATATAGGGGTTCTATGTAATTTTCTAGCAAAAAAATGATGATTTTTACATGTAGGAGCCAAGTGTCAGAATTGGCCTGGGCTTCAGTGGTTAAACTACGTTTTTTTTTTGGGGTAGGGCTTATCTTGCAGCCCTCCCGGGAAATAACACTAGGTCTTATTTTTGGGGAAACACAGTATTTAAATCTGCTAGTACAGCTAGCACTCCCCACCCCCCCCAGACTGACAGTGTTGCTGTCCATAGGTGCCCCCTGTGCTCCTTCATCCCGAGTGGCAGAACTGTAATACACGAGGAGTAATACTGGCTTGATCACCAGGTGAAAACAGAGGGGAAAAGCCCACATCTAACGATTGGTAAGCTACAATACATTACATTTTTGGTTTTGAGTTTAATACCACTGGGTAATAACTGCAGGGCCGGACCAAAGTATTACTGCTGCAGATCACAGTAATACATGTATCTATGCGTTCCCTTTGTATGTTATATCACAAATGCAGGAATTGCATGGGGAAGTGTTACTTTATCATTTGATGTCCGTTCCACTTGATTATCCTGCAGCCCCACACCCAGGGTGTCTGTAACTCTTGTGTGCCCTGGGCCAGCGGAGACAATACAGGTCAGAGTGTCTACAACATGGAACTGCTGGTAGAACGCACCAATATGTGCCCTACAATTAATTGTAGGAAGAGCTGTAGCGGGTGGTGGGACAGTTAGGCAGGCCATACACGGTGCAAATTCCTGTGCTGACAGGGCAATCCCTCCTGCTGAGCAATAAAACTCTTACCCAAGTCCCCTCTCTGTCTAGCGATGTCCACAAGTGTCTCAGCCGTCCGAGATTCTAGCTTCTGATTGGCTGAGACTCAATCAAAGTCAGCTAGCCAATCAGGGGAGAGAGGGGGGCAGGGCCAGGTCGGGCTTTCGTGTCTGAATGGACACAGGGAGCTGTGACTCAGCCCAGGTGCCCCCATAGCAAGCTGCTTGCTGCCAGGATCATAGAAGAGGAACCCAAGAAGAGGAGGATCCTGGCTGCTTTGTGAAAATCCACTGCAACAGAGCAGGTAAGTATAACATGTTTGGTATTTTTATAGGGAAAAAAACAGACTTTACAGTGACTTTGATGAATATTTCTCCTCATAAGTTAATTTGATGTTTTCTTGTGAGCTGTGGGCACGGATGACATCCACATCCTGTTACAGTCACACCCTACATCTGCACTTACTTTCCAGATCCTGTCTTAATGAGAGCAAAATACAAAGTTTCTGGTATGTAAAGCTAGACACATATAGGCAGAGAAGCTAACACTTTATATTAGATCAAAGGTTCTCAACCAGGATTCTGTGGAACTTTAGGATTCCTCCAGATGGTACTGGGGGCTCCTTGAGCTGTGGCTGATTGTCCTCCCATCTGATGGTGTCTGCCTAGTTCTGGGTCCAACGCTCCTTGGCAGAGCTAGTGGCATGACACCAATGATCTTTTCATCTGTAAAATGTAAATGTCTCACTAACCACCAATGTAAGGGGCATTTTTATCATTGACTCCCAATGCATGAGTCTTATGCCGCGTAGTACACACGATCGTTTTTCGGGTTGTAAAAAAAGTTTTCAGGCTCTATAAAAAAACTACGTTTTTTTCAACCCGATCATTAAAACGGCCTTGCCTACACACAATCGTGAAAAAAAATACTCTAGCAAAGCGCGGTGACGTACAACACGTACAACGGCACTATAAAGGGGAAGTTCCATTCGGATGACGCCACCCTTGTGGCTGCTTTAGCTGATTCTGTGTTAGTAAAAGACAATTCGCGTCGTTAAAGCCCACACATGATAAAAACGTTAAAAAGTAGAGCATGTTCGAATTTTTTTTGCCCGTTTTTTAGAACCCGAAAAATGCTCTGAAGCCCACACACGATCATTTTTAATGACATTAAAAAAAAATCATTTTTTACAACCTGCAAAACGATCGTGTGTACGCAGCATTACAATTGTTGGTTCCTCTGGGGTAAAAAGTTTGAGAAAGGCTGCATTAGACGAACCTGCAGAGAACTGAACCGTATATAGGACTTTGATGAGTTCAGAACCGGAACAATATCTGATGAGACCTCAATTAGTCACTGTGGAAGGTCTTGTCATAAGGGTACTAAATATGTAGGTGATCCATGTAACGGTCACCACCGTTTACAACCTTCCATCAACTACGACAGCTCATCTGACACACAGACAAACCAGCAGGCCTCCCATTTCCCAGAATAACGATACTTGCTCCGTGTTCTCTGGTTTCAAATGAAGACAGTTTTAATGGTTTCTTCTCAGCTTATATACCGTACAAGGCATTAAAGGAACAATTAACTCCCCACCCACACACTAAGGCTAATTACTAACCATTCTAGACAGGTCGGCGCCGGCCTATAATTATCATGTCTAATCACTGCACATTCCTTAATTAACAGCATAACAAACAAAACCCCATCACACACTGAGTTCCCTAGGCAGACATTCCGTCTCCGCATACAGCTTGACACCTATTCACACCTCTGAGCATCACTAAGCTTTAGACAGTGTTATCACACATAAACAGTATTTAGCATGCATAATTAGAGTTCTGGGAGCAGACCTGGGTTAACACCTTTACACAAGGACAATGGAATGTCTTCCAGGCCCTGACTCAATTAGCATGTCACTAATCAGGGCTAATCATAGAATGAGTCACTATTGACTGGTTGGGCCAACATCCTGCAGTATCTCAAAATCCTGCAATACGAACTATAAGTGATGTCCTATCTCATGTAATACATGAATTATGATTCACTTGCCACCCCATGCACAAAGGGCACAGGGTGGACTCAGACCCAAGAGTTATCAGTGACGCTGACAAAGGAGTATCCCCCATCCTCACAAAGTCTCTGGGTGTCCCAGGTCATTCCGTTACAATCCATATTTGGCGAAACTCGTTAAAGCCTGGTCGGGTGGCCCAACAGTTTTTCTATGGCTTTTTTTCTATGGCCATGTAAAAGACACTCTACTAAAAAAAAAGAATACACTAATTCAGATGCAGACAGTAAAGTTTTGCCTTTCATCCATAAGACAATCAGCACCTTACAATACTGTGCGCATCTGAATTAGTGTATTCTTTTTTTTTGTTGAGTGTCTTTTGCAGGTTTTATACATGGCCACTATTGTTATAGTGTATGTACTATTGTTATAAATTACAGTGGAACCTCTGGTTGCGAGTAACGCGGTTAACGATCGTTTCGCAATACGAACACTGTATTTCCTAAAATCCTAACTCGGTTTGCGAGTGTTGTCTCAGGATTCAGGCCAAAGCGGTGTGCAGTACCGCGTTTGGCCCTAGGTGGGGGGGCGCCGGAGCTGATCGGCTCCGTTCGGAAACGTCCGGAAAGGCCAGAGGACAGTTCGGGTGAGCTCAGCAAACCTCGGAAAGGCTCGTGAACGGAGTCTTTCCGAGGTTTGCCGAGGTCAGCCAAATTGTCCTCGGGCCTTTCCGGCCGTTTCCGAGGCTCTCCGGCGCCCCCCGCCTCTGGCCGCATGCGGTATTGCATGCAATTGAAGTCAATGTGGAACAAATAATTTTCGTTTCCATTGACTTCAATGGGGAAACTCGCTTTGATATGGGAGTACTTTGGATTACGAGCATTCTCCTGGAACTAATTATGCCCGTAATCCAAGGTTCCACTGTAATTACAGTGCAACAGCATTTTCCTTGTCAGCCTATCAAGTTTTGATCTGGTAAATCCATTACTGTCATTGAGAACATTATGAAAGTCCCATTTACCTGAGTGCAAAAATACTTTTCTGTCCATTCAGTTCTAATGCCGCGTACACACAACCGTTTTTCGGGATGTAAAAAATTATGTTTTTTTTTATGTCATTAAAAACGATTGTGTGTGGGCTCCAGAGCATTTTTCACGATGTAAAAAATGGGCATTAAAAATTTAGAACATGCTCTAAATTTTCACATAGTTTTTAACGTCGTAAAAAAATGGTCGTATGTAGGCTTTAACGACGTGAAAAAAACGTGCATTCTCAGAAGCAAGTTATGAGACGGGAGCACTCGTTCTGGTAAAACTATCGTTCGTAATGGAGATAGCACATTCGTCACGCTGTAACAGACTGAAAAGCACGAAGACTGAAAAGCGCGAATCGTCTCTCACCAAACTATTACTAACACAAAATCAGCAAAAGCAGCCCCAAGGGTGGCGCCATCCGAACGGAACTTTCCCATTATAGTGCCGTCGTACGTGTTGTACGTCACCGCTCTTTGCTCAAGCATTTTTTTTCACGATCGTGTGTAGGCAAGGCCGGCTTAACAATAATCGGGTTGAAAAAAACACAGTTTTTTTCTAGGCCATTAAAAATGGTCGTGTGTACGCAGCATTACAGTTGCACAGCTCTGCCACTCATGTGTGAAAAGGGAGGGGAGCTGAGTTTGCTGCTGTTCAGTAATGCTTACAAGTCATCTCCCCACCCTTTTTACTGAGTTTATAAGGGAGAAGCAGCTCATCTCTGTCACTCTTCTCTCTTCTCCTACCAGCATGCTCCTTGCACTGCAGTACAATTGATCAGCATCTTCTGCTGCTGCTGCTCCCTCCTTCAGACTGAGCAAACAAATACAGACATGTATTCATCTAATTTTTCATCTGCCTGGAGGAAAATGTTAAGAATATAGGAGGGGCATGCATGGGTGTCCGCTCCATAGGGCAAGGGAGGGCGCTTGCCCCCCCCCCCCCAGAAACCAGTGCCATGATCCTCGGGGAGAAAAACAGCGGGCAGGAAGCAAGGGGGCGGCACAACTAATCCAATTAGAGCCGCTCTCTCTCTCTTCTAGCGCCAGCTGACAGAGAGGGGGAGGGGGCGATTGGGGGTGATATATAGTACAGCCAGCCCGCGGCTGTCCTCTCCCTGTCACAGCGCCGCTGCCGAGTTCTCTGGTAAATGGAGCAGCGGCGCTGTGACAGGGAGAGCCGCGGGCTGGCTGTACTGTATATCTCCCCCGATCGCCCCCCTCCCTCTCTCTGTCAGCTGGAGCTAGAAGAGAGAGAGAGCGGCTCTAATTAGATTCGCCGTGCCGCTGCCTTGCTTCCTGCTTTCCTCGCCATGATTGGCCACAGCAGAGGGCCAATCAGAAGATTCTGGGGACTGGGGGAATCATGTGAAATGTAGTCCCTTAAGAGTGGCGGCCCCAGTGTGTCCACAGACACCATGCTAAAGCCCCCCAGCATGCAAGCACTCTGCTGGGGGGGGTTACAAGAGGAAAAAGAATGCTGTGCCAGAGAGAGAGCCACGCTGTACCCGCACCAACCAATGAGCCACGCTGTACCCGCACCAACCAGAGAGCCACGCTGCCACATTGGTACAGATGCTGCAGTTTTTATTCTAGAAATCTGCACCGATGTGGGGTGTTATTGTTGTTGCTACTGACACCAATGCTGGCGATTTTTATTGCGGAAACTGACAGCAAAGCTGGGGATTGTTATTGCAGAAACTGGCACTGATCCTGGGGGTTGTTATTTCCTTGGGGGGGCCTCCATTTTTTATGATATTGTTATTCAAAGTTGCTAGTTGCTCAAACCTTTGCATGCCTGCGCTTTATGTGATAATGACTAAGCCCCTCCCCTTCATGACATTGTCAAAAACAGACCGAGCATGGATGACCTTAAAATGATGCCCCCCCCCTGAAAAAAGTTCAGCGGACGCCCATGGGGGCATGGTTATCATTTGCATAATAATTCACGGGAACATTTGGGGACGTTTCTGGTGTTAATGTTAAACTGGCTGGTGTCCATAAGAAAGCAGGAAAAGCTCAAACATCTCCAGTATGACAAGGCTGATTATTAGGAATTTACTTTTGATTTCCTCATTCCTTCTTATCACAGAAGTGTTCAAATATTACGTATTGTAATGATAATAAGTCACGTATTTGTCTCCTCTGTTACCAGATAGCAGATAGCTCTTTTATAGAACCTGCATTGAAAGTTCTTCATGTACATGTTTTGGAAAAATTAAGAAAATACATTCAGTAAATTTCTGCAGGACATTGACATTGCTGATTTATTGATTCATTGATCATGGTCATAGCTGACATTTCACACAGTAAGCAATCAAAGTCTGGACATTGTACCACTTCCTGAGCCATTTCATTGTATATGAGCCCTGAAAAAGGTAGATCTATGGCCCATTGAAACACGTTGGCTTTGCTTGCACTATGTTTCACTTCACATACGTCACTAGGGCTGGTGTCACCTGGTGCAGTAAAACACCCCCTATCGGGCTGTCTCCTGTCTAGCCTGCCACAGTGCCCTGCAGGACAGACTAGTTTCAGGCAGGCACATGCCCCTGTAAGTGAAGAAGGCATGCCGATTCGTGTGCTGTCACAAATGGGGGTGACACCTTTGCACTTCCTAGTTGATGGTGTCACCCCCCTGTCAGGTGTCACCCGGGGGTGGCCTGCACCCCCATAGCCAAGCTTCTGATCACATGAGGTCCAGACAGAAACTCCAGAAGCCCAACATTTCCCCCAGGGTCCATAAAACACCTTAGCCCAGGGGTGCCCAACCAGTGGCCCGGGGGCCACATGTGGCCCGCGGAGCTCTCTGATGTGGCCCTCCTGCTCTGGGATGGAATAGATTAGAATACTGTTATTAAAGGTAAGTTTATTACTAAAATCACAGTGTATATGTGGGCATATCTTTTCTGCATTGGTTACTGGGTTGCTTTCAAACTGATCCGCAGGTGCAGAGCAGTTTACCTGTGGGTTACCTGTGCTGAGCTATAGGCCCCTTTCACAAGGTCAGTCCGACCCAATTGGACCCTCCATTCACCTCTAAGGAGTAACAGATGTAAATGGACTTGTGTCCGTTTCCAAACGCCTACCTCCAATCCGATCCACAAAAAAAAAAGAAAATAAGTAGAGTGGGCTGCCATCTACCCGCTCCGCTCATTGTGGCCCGACACCAGTTACCAAGTCGCATAAGTGACCCTCGCTCTTCAAAAGGTTGGGCACCACTGCCTTAGCCCATGCCACCTAAAGCATGTAACACGAGGGGTTCTTTCTCACCATCTAGCACAGGACTCATTTTCCTCCATTACCACCCACTCCAGAGCTGACCAGGCTTGTACCAGTAAAGCAAACAAATATCTTCCCCACAGGCATTGACCATACTATTATGCCTCGTTTCCACTGATCGGTTAGATACGGTTCGGTACGCTATTTTGGGTGTTTCCATTATGAAGTGTGCCATAAAACCGAACCGTACCGCACCATTCTGGGTCCTGCTTCAGATGTGGGGCCATAGAAAATTGAACGGTTCGGTTAGGGTGGAGCTACAATACATTCCACTGATTGGTGGACACACTAGGCATTTTTTCGAAGCCATGTATGACCCCTGACGGTCCGACTTGCAGTGGAAACGCTTACCAGAATAGACCAGACCATTCTAACCATTCCAAACTGTACCGACCCGAACCGCTCAGTGAAAACGAGGCATCAGACCATCCCACGGAGCCTCTTTGTTGCAGTAAAACTCTGTTACTTGTTCCAATGAAGCAGAACAGTCCACATTACTGGTAAAGTCACTCCCAAATAACAGTAAATAGCATAATAGTAAAAACATGGGATAGTGGAGCAAGGGTGCTCAAATCAGTGTCCCCTGATGTGACCCACAACCTAAAACCTGGGAAGTGCATGCCTGGGGGTCAGCAACCTGTTGATCGAGATCAGGGCTTGCCAACCCACCATCCTAGAGCACCAGAGTGCAGTGAGCCAGTGGCTGCAGTGGAGGGATCAGGTTGAAGGAAATAAAGCTGGTTTATTCACCCATGGGGGAATCCCTCCCGCTGCACTGTTGTATTTTGATCTCTGCCGCCAACAGTGATTGAACAACAAAAAAAAAACAACAGGCTAGTTGTACTGAAGTTGATCGATCGATTGACTTTAGTACAACCAGTCTGCCCATAGATTGATCAAAATAGGATGATTCCTGCTAAATTGGCCAAATTTATTTCATTTTTGTCCGGCTTTAAAACAGTAATGCCGCGTACACCATCACTTTATGTGGTGAAAAAAAACAACGTTTTTAAAAACGTCACTTTAAATGACCGTGTGTGGGGGAAAACGTCGTTTTATGTCTTGTGAAAAACGACAAAAAAAAATTGAAGCATGCTTCAATTTTATGTGTCGTTTTTCAAAATGTCGTTTTTTACTTCACAGAAATTGACCGTGTGTAGCAAAAAACGACGTTTAAAACGACGTTTTTACACCCGCGCATGCCCAGAAGCTACTTATGAAGCTAGCTTCAATGGAAAAAAGTGGTGAACGTAACCTCGCTTTGCTAGAGCATTGTGAAAAAACGATGGTGTGTAGGCAACTTCGTCTTTGAAAATTGAAGTTTCAAAAACGTCGTTTTTTACGTCACAGAAAATGTCGTTTTTTTTCATCACATAAAGTGATGGTGTGTATGCGGCATTAGGCAAAATCAGCTTCCATAATTCTACCCTGAACAGTTTCATTTTAAGTCAAGACACAAGGCCAGATAAACTAAGATTGGTGGTTGGTAAGGAATGTGAGTCCTCACACATGATATCTTACTTTGGCATACTTATTATGTTGCAACACATACAGATTATTTGGCACATTGTGGAATGTTGAAATATCTTGGGACATTGCCCTCCTGGCTCACTACTGCACACACCTCTATTGCACCAAGTGTGAGACTATTTGTGCAAATGGTCAACCTGGGAGATTTTTGTATTTGCAGATTTCATTTCAAACCAGGTTGTGTACTGGTGTAGAAACTACAAGCTTTGTTACGGTGCCAATTGAGATTTTCCTTAATTCTCTTTACTGAACTGAGTGCATCAGACTTTAAGATTGTTTTCATGTTGTGTTATTTACTTTTGAATCTTACTAGAGCAAGGGTATGCCTAGTTGTTTCTGCTTTTTAATATATTATAAAACCTAAAAAAAATAAGTTGTTAAAAAAAAAACAGCCAGTACAGACAAAAAAAAAAATATGAGGTCTGGTTCACACAAGATGCATGTATTCCAATGGTCCTAGTTCACACCAATGCAGTGCGTTCCAGTGCAGTCAACAAAAGTAGAACATGTTGCATTTTTTCTGTATGGAAACCATCAAAAACACACCACAGCACACATGTCCTCAATTGAGATGAAGAAAGAAAAGAGGAAAAAATGCATTGGACTGCATCAAACAATCATCAGAAATGCATCCGGAATGGAGGAATTGTGGCGTGAACCGGCCCTGACAGCATTACTTTGCTTTTTGACACACTGTACTGCATGTGAGTCAGAGCTGCATTTTTTTTATGTGTTGGGGTACCGCTTAAATCGGATGTGCCACGGGAAAAATATATTAAAAGCCAGCAGCTACAAATACTGCAGCTGCTGACTTTTAATATAAGGACACTTACCTGTCCTGGAGTCCAGCGGTGATCGCAGCAGATGACGAGCCGATCGCTCGTCACCCTGCTGCTCCCCCCTCCATCCTCGGTGAGGGAACCAGGAAGTGAAGCGCTCCGGCTTCACTGCCCGGTTCCCTACGGCGCATGCGCGAGTCGCGCTGCGCCCGCCGATTGGCTCCCGCTGTGTGCTGGGAGCCGAGTGTTCCCAGCATACAACGGGGGACGGACGGGAAGGAAGGAAAAAACCCGTCCTTTGCCCGTATCGTAGGGCCGGAAGTGGGTGCAGATACCTGTCTGTAGACAGGTATCTGCACCCCCCTCCCCCCTGAAAGGTGTCAAATGTGACACCGGAGGGGGGGAGGGTTCCGATCAGCGGGACTCCACTTTAGAGTGGAGATCCGCTTTAAAATGAACTAGCAAATGCAGGCAACATGCATTAAAGTGGAAATTCATCCAAAAGGGGAAGTTCCGCTTGTTTGCATCCTCCCCCGCCGCATTTGGCACTTACCCGAAGTTGATTGAAGAAATGGCTCGTGTGAGGATAGCGCTGGATCCCTGGACAGATAAATGTCCTTAGGCCCCGTACACACCATAGAATCCATCCGCAGATAAATCCCAGCAAATGGGTTTCAGCGGATAGATCCTATGGTGTGTACACGCCAGCGGATCTTTTTCCGCGGATATATCTCCCCTGGGATGGATTCCAGCAGATCGGATATTTGCTGACATGCACAACATATCCATCTGCTGGAGTCCATCCCAACGGATGGATCCGCTGGTCTGTACAGACTCACCGAATCCATCCGTCCGAAGGGATCCCCCGCATGCGTCGTTATGATTAGACGCATGCGTGGAATTCCTTATATGACAGCGTCGCGCACGTCGCCGTGTCATAATCGCGGCGACGGCGCGACACGTCATCGCCAGAGGATTTTGGCGCGGATTTCAATGCGATGGTGTGTACACACCATCGCATGAAAATCCGCCGAAATCCACGAGAGGATTTATCCGCGGAAACGGTCCGCTGGACCGTATTCGCGGATAAATTCTATTGTGTGTATGGGGCCTTATATTAAAAGTCAGCAGCTACAGTAGATGTATTGCAAATGTTTAGATATACATTTTGAAGCTGAAATTTAGTATACAAAAAATGTGGGCATACAATACCCGTATAGTACCTCTCATAATGTACAGTGGGGATCAAAAGTTTGGGCACCCCAGGTATAAATTTGTAATAATGTGCATAACGAAGCCGAGGAAAGATGGAAAAATCTCCAAAAGGCATCAAATTACAGATTAGACATTCTTATAATATGTCAAAAAAAAGTTAGATTTTATTTCCATCATTTACACTTTCAAAATTACAGAAAACAAAAAAATGGCGTCTGCAAAAGTTTGGGCACCCTGCAGAATTTATAGCATGCACTGCCCCCTTTGCAAAGCTGAGACCTGCCAGTGTCATGGATTGTTCTCAATCATCGTCTGGGAATACCAGGTGATGTCAATCTCAAAGGTTTTAAATGCCCAGACTCATCTGACCTTGCCCCAACAATCAGCACCATGGGTTCTTCTAAGCAATTGTCTAGAAAACTGAAACTGAAAATAGTTGACGCTCACAAAGATGGAGAAGGCTATAAGAAGATAGCAAAGCGTTTTCAGATGTCAATATCCTCTGTTCGGAATGTAATTAAGAAATGGCAGTCATCAGGAACAGTGGAAGTTAAAGCAAGATCTGGAAGACCAAGAAAAATATCAGACAGAACAGCTCACAGGATTGTGAAAAAAGCAATTCAAAACCCACGTTTGACTGCACGATCCCTCCAGAAAGATCTGGCAGACACTGGAGTTGTGGTACATTATTCCACTATAAAGAGATACTTGTACAAATATGTTCTTCATGGAAGAGTCATCAGAAGAAAACCTCTTCTACGTCCTCACCACAAAAATCAGCGCTTGAACTTTGCAAATGAACATATAGACAAGCCTGATGCATTTTGGAAACAAGTTCTGTGGACCGATGAGGTTAAAATATAACTTTTTGTCCGGAATGAGCAAAGGTACGTTTAGAGAAGAAAGGGCACAGAATTTAATGAAAATAACCTCTGTCCAACTGTTAAGCATGGGGGTGGATCAATCATGCTTTGGGGTTGTATTGCAGCCAGTGGCACAGGGAACATTTCACAAGTAGAAGGAAAAATGGATTCAATAACATTTCAGCAAATTTTGGATGGTAACTTGATGCCATCTGTGAAAAAGCTGAAGTTAAAGAGAGGATGGCTTCTAAAAAAGGATAATGATCCTAAACGCACCTCAAAATCAACGGGGGATTACATCAAGAGGAGTAAACTGAAGGTTTTGCCATGGCCTTCACAATCTTCTGACCACAACACAATTGAAAAATCTATGGATAGACCTTAAAAGAGCAGTGCGTGACAGACAGCCCAGAAATCTCAAAGAACTGGAAGACTTTTGTAAGGAAGAATGAGCAAAGATACCTCAAACAAGAATTGAAAGACTCTTGACTGGCTACAAAAAGCGTTTACAAGCTGTGATACTTGCCAAAGGGGGCAGTACAAGATATTAACTCTGCAGGGTGCTCAAACTTTTGCAGAGGCCATTTTTTTGTTTTCTGTAATTTTGAAAGTGTAAATGATGGAAATAAATCTAACTTTTTTTGACATATTATAAGAATGTCTAATCTGTAATTTGATGTCTTTTGGAGATTTTTCTATCTTTCCTTGGCTTTGTTATGCACATTAATACAAATTTTTACCTAGGGTGCCCAAACTTTCGATCCCCACTGTATATCCAACATTCTGCTTGCGTCTGGATACTGTAACAATCCATCTCTCAGTGACACCAAACCCCCCCAAAAATGTTTATACCAATATTCATCTTTAAGATGGTGGCATGCATGTCTTATGCTGACCTTTTCCCCAGTGTTAATTTCGTAGACTAAAACGACTAAAACATTTTAGTCGACTAAATGAATACTATTCTAGTCGACTAAAATACTACTAAAACGGAACAATTGAGATGACTAAAATACGACTAAAACTAAAATGGCATTTTAGTCAAAAGACTAAAATGGGACTAAAACTAAAATGCCATTTTTGTCAAGATTTATGCCTCGTACACACACGAGCAGGATTCCCGACAGGAAAAGATCCGTCGGAAATCCTGAGGGGAAAATTGAGAGCCTGCTCTCTACTTTTCCCCCCGTACAGACGATCGGTTTTCCCGATGAGAGCTTTTCCTCAGGAATCCCGACCTTGTGTATGCTCCATCTGAGTTTGTCTGATGGAGCATACACACGGCCGGGTTTTCCGGCGGGAAAAACTCAGTCGGAAATCCCATCGGGAAAAAAGAGAGAAGGTTCTCTTTTTTTTGTCCGACGGTTTTTGGCAGTTTTCCCTTCGGAAAAACTGCGAGGGAGTATACACATGACCGGAATTCCCGGCCAAAAGCTCTCCTCGCAGTTTTCCCATCGGAAAACCTGCTCGTGTGTACGGGGCATTAGACTAAAACTAAATTGAAATATGACTTCAAAATTAACATTGGTCTGTATTGCATGTTCATACCTAACATAAATAAGTAACATAAATAATAACATATTAGATTTTTTACACCAGTAGTATATATAGAGTTTGAAAATTGTAGAGAAATGTTAACTTATGCATTAAATGAATTACACTCATTCGATTTTAGTCGACTAAATTTAGTTTTACTCAACTAAAATGTACTGGAGATTTAGTCGACTAATTACGACTAAAACTAAAACAATTGCAGAAGCTGAAAATGGGACTAAAACTAAAATGCCATTTTGTCCTAAGACTAATGCCGCGTACACACGATCATTTTTCGGCATGAAAAAAAAAACAACGTTGCCCACACACCATCATTTAAAAAAAATTATGAACAAAGCGCGGTGACGTACAACACGTACAACGGCACTCTAAAGGGGAAGTTTTATTCGCCTTTGGGCTTCTTTAGCTGATTCCGTGTTAGTAAAAGACGATTTGCGCTTTTTTTGTCTGTTACAGCGTGATGAATGTGCTTACTCCATTATGATCGGTAGTTTTACCAGAACGAGCGCTCCCATCTCATAACTTGCTTCTGAGCATGCGCGGGTTTAAAACGTCGTTTTAGCCCACACACAATCAATTTTTACTACCCGAAAAACACATTTTTTTAAAACGACGTTAAAAAATGCAGCATGTTAGAATTTTTTTTTTTCGTTTTTCAGAAACTGAAAAACGATGTGCAGCCCACACACGATCATTTTAAATGACGTTTTTAAAAACTAGGTTTTTTAATGCCGAAAAATGATCGTGTGTACGCGGCATTAGTCTTAGGACAAAATGGCATTTTAGTTTTAGTCCCATTTTAAGCTTCTGCAATTGTTTTAGTTTTAGTCGTAATTAGTCGACTAAATCTCCAGTACATTTTAGTTGAGTAAAACTAATTTTAGTCGACTAAAATCGAATGAGTGTAATTTATTTAATGCATAAGTTAACATTTCTCTACAATTTCCAAACTCTATATATACTACTGGTGTAAAAATCTAATATGTTATTATTTATGTTACTTATTTATGTTAGGTATGAACATGCACTACAGACCAGTGTTAATTTTGAAGTCATATTTCAATTTAGTTTTAGTCTAATGCCGTACACACGAACAGGTTTTCCGATGGGAAAACTGCGAGGAGAGCTTTTGGCTGGGAATCCCGGTCATGTGTATGCTCCCTCGCAGTTTTTCCGAAGGGAAAACTGCCAAAAACAGTCGGACAAAAAAAAGAGAACCTGCTCTCTTTTTTCCCGATGGGATTTCCGACTGAATTTTTCCCGTCGGAAAACCCGGCCGTGTGTATGCTCCATCAGACAAACTCAGATGGAGCATACACAAGGTCGGGATTCCTGAGGAAAAGCTCTCATCGGGAAAACCGATCGTCTGTACGGGGGGAAAAGTAGAGAGCAGGCTCTCAATTTTCCCCTCAGGATTTCCGACGGATCTTTTCCTGTCGGGAATCCCACTCGTGTGTACAATGGCATTTTAGTTTTAGTCCCATTTTAGTCTTTTGACTAAAATGCCATTTTAGTTTTAGTCGTATTTTAGTCATCTCAATTGTTCCATTTTAGTAGTATTTTAGTCGACTAGAATAGTATTCATTTAGTCGACTAAAATGTTTTAGTCGTTTTAGTCTACGAAATTAACACTGGGGAAAAGGTCAGCATGAGACTGCATGCCACCATCTTAAAGATGAATATTGGTATAAACATTTTTGGGGGTGTTTGGTGTCACTGAGAGATGGATTGTTACAGTATCCAGACGCAAGCAGAATGTTGGATATACAGTGGGGATCGAAAGTTTGGGCACCCCAGGTAAAAATTTGTATTAATGTGCATAACGAAGCCAAGGAAAGATGGAAAAATCTCCAAAAAACTAAGTCGAAATTTGCTGCCAAAATTAACACTGCTTTTCCCATACTTTGCATAGAGGAAGCAGACTTTAGCATTACTTTTGCTTTAGGTAAATTGAGCCCTATGTACAAAAATGCAGACAATTCCACCTCAACCTGATTTTCCAGTTACTGCAGTTGGCGTGAGCGTTAAGAAAGAATGATATATGTAGGGTCTTTACACACTTCCTTCATCTTGTTTAAAGTGCAAGAATCAAGGAATCAAGAATCAACGCATCGCCGGCGTTTTTCTGTTATGATTCTTCTTTTTATTTGCCATTTGAAAGTTCGTCCTAGTGGAAATGAGCGTCCTAAACAGGTTAGAACCATTATGAATGTGTGGAGAGAAGGGCAGGGACGGGTGTTTCTGATGTCATATCTTAGCTTTACACTGAATTGTATTAGACTATTGTATAGATGAATACTGCAGCTTTTTGTTTTCTTCTTTACCTGGGATCAGATCACATGAAATGCAAGTGGAGATACGAGTTTTCTCCAGTATAGATCTGGGGACGTCGATCTTATTTTCTATAAAACTTCCTAGGTTTTTAGCGTAGTCGTTATCATGGTCTGCTTGCAACTAAATAAACAGTGGAGGTTTTAAAGCTTGAACCTTGTACAAATGTATGTACAGCAAAATGTACTAATATATACTAATTATTACTAATGAATGATGCCTAATAAGCCAAACTTAAGGCTGTTTTACTTTTTACATCAGCTGGTATTAATTGCAATTCGCATTAACAATCTGTAGGTTTCAGGAAGGTTTTTTTTTTAAACCTGATTGACTGATTTAAGTGGACTCAGCCAGCATAAAGGGTTCTTTCTTTATCGTACACCATGGGGCACAGAGCCTCTATTCATTATATAGTGGGTTGTATAGCTCACCAGAGGTGATGGACACTGGCACAACTGATGAAGACAATTTCCCCTCTATATAACCCCTCCTCTAAGGGAAGTACCTCAGTTTTTTTCGCCAGTGTCTAAGGTGTTGGATGCGATTAGGATGTGCTAGAGGAAGCTCTACCAAAGAGGCCCTTGGGGGAAAAAGAGCTACACTTCGGAACCATCCAAGACGCCTAGATAATTATGACGAAATTGGATGGTGTCTGGGTCTCGTGGAAGCAGAGGTGTTGCCTGTAATGTCTATGTTTTGAGGACTGGGCTCTAGGGTCCAGCCCTTTTGCTTTATTAACGCTAAAAGTCCTGCCAGAGTCTTTTACAAGGCCCAGGGGAGAGGTCTCCTTTAAGTAGGAACCCATATCCCTGAGGGTTGGCACACATACTCGCCGTGATGGGTGAAGATTGGTAACCAAACCTGTGGCGGGGATAAGGTAAGCAGGGAAAAAGTCCTATGTTTATATCTTAAGCACTTTTCCTTTTTGAATGGGTGTTTTCTCTTTTCCGCCACTAGAGGGAGTAAACAGTTGAGTCGTTTTCTCTCCATGCTCCAGTACAGTGTCAGCTCCTCTGAGGACAGCACACTTCTCTGCTGCAGAGCTCTGTCAGATAGCAGCCACGTCCCTCCTCACAATAAGGAGGCAGGAGAGCCTTCCCTCCTCTCTAGTCACTGCCATATCCCCCTAGGACACGTGTGCGCATGGGGCCGCGCTTTCTGGTGCACAGCTGTGAGGAGGGGGCAGATCGTGAGCGTGCACGTGTGCGGGCATGCCATTTCACGGCGCTCAGGAGGCAGGAAGTGCTTTTAAAGCCTCACAAGCCTGGAGCTCGCCCCTTGAGGAGGACACAGCAGAGTTTTTGGGCACGTAAGACTCTGTGGTTTGTTTCTTGGCACTCCTAAGAAGACACCTATTCAGCATGAAACTGTGTGATTAGTTGCATACTGTATGTAGATTGCTAAACTAGCACAGGAGTATATGCATTGATTGTACCTCAGCTTTTGCTTGGTAATATGTCTTCCCAGAGGAGAAATTCAGGGACTAAAAAAGACAAAAAAGCATTGCCGACTAAGACAGGAGGCTCTAGCCGTGCCTGCTCGGTACCTACCTCTCAGGTGATATCGGAAGCACCTGTACAGGATGAGCCATTGCCTCCATCAGGAATAGCAGCCTCTCCTATGGTGCCTGTGACTGCATATGTCACTGAAGACACTTTGGCAGCAGCCCTAAACAACTTAGAAGGGAGAATCGCTACAATTATCGCAAAGTCCTCACAAAAAAAACAAAAAGCAAAGCAGATCTTCTTCTGATGTTTTAGATCTCCTTTCAGAAAAATCTGAGGATGATGAGGAGGAGGATGATGTAGCACCGTTAGGGGATAAGAATGAGGAGTCAGATGGATCAGGGATATCAGAGGAACCTTTTTCTGCTTCCCAGGTTCTAAAGTTACAGGTGCAGTGTTATGCAGCTGAAACAGTGCGCTCTACATTCAAGTTACCCTCTTCAGAGTTAACTGAATCCCCTGTCTCCTTCCTGGGTTCATTAAAGTCCCCGCAGGCTGCATGCTCTTTTCCGATGCATTCTTTATTGGAGAATCTGATTTACGCAGACTGGAAACATCCAGTTTAGCGTTTTTCTCATCCTTGGAAATTTGAAGTTCTTTACCCTATGGAGGAGAAGTTTACCAAGAAGTGGAGTCTGCCTTCAGTAGATGCATCTATTTCTTATGTAAATAAGAGCCTAACTTGTCCAATGGACAATGCTCAGGTATTTAAAGATCCTTCTGAAAAGAAATTGGAATCTTTACTAAAATCTTTCTTTCTTTTGGCTGGCGCAGTAACCCAACCTGCTGTGGCAGCAGTTGGTATGTGTCAAGTCCTAAAGAAACAAGTGAAACAGGCTGAAAGATCTGCCCGGTAGCAGACACAATTCTGGGAGAATCTGCCTTAGGCCTTATGTTTCATGGTGGATGCCGTTAGAGATTCTATTCAGCAAGCATCTCGCCTTACGCTCCAGCTGGTGCATATGCGCAGAATTCTTTGGGTAAAGCATTGGTCAGCAGAAGCTCAATGCAGAAAGCTTTTGACCAGTTTCCTCTTCCATGGCAAACGCCTCTTTGGGGATGATCTGGAAAAGTATATCCAAAAGATATCAAGCGATAAGACTACTCTATTGCCGGAGAGTGCCCTTGTTTTAAGAGCTCGCTCTCTCCGGCTCCTGGTGCATCTACTTTTAGGCAGTGTTGACAGCACTTTCAGCCAGGCACAAAGTCTAAAGATCAAGTCCAGGCCCAGAAGAACAGAAAGCAGTGGGGTCATAGAGCTAACAAGCAAAACCCCAAGGCCTCTTTATGAAGAGGCGCCCTCGCTCGGCCGAGTGGGGGGATGGCTTTGGCAGTTTTCAGTGGCATGGCAGACAGAAATCCAGGACAAGTGGGTAGTTTCCGCTGTATTCCTAGGGTACAAGCTGGAATTTCGAGAGATCCCACCTTATTGGTTCCAAAGTTCAAAGCTCTCCAATGCTCCATTAAAAAGAAGATCCTTCTTCAGAGGATTGGATGACTTAATATCTCAAGGGGTAATCATGGAGGTACCCCTAAAGGAGCAAGGATTAGGTTTTTACTCAAACCTCTTTGTGGTTCCAAAACCAAATGGAGACGTCAGACCCATCTTGGATCTACGATCTCTGAATCAGTTTCTGAATATTCGCCATTTCCAAATGGAAACTATTCGATCCGTGGTCGCCACCCTACAAGGCGGAGAATTCTTGGTGTCCATAGACATCAAGGACGCATATTTACATGTGCCTATCCACTCCGCTCACCAGAAGTTCCTAAGGTTCACGGTAGAAGATCGCCACTTCCAGTTTGTGGCTCTGCCCTTTGGTTTGGCAACCGTGCCCAGGGTATTTACAAAGGTTCTGTTGGCAAAGGGCATAGCGGTGATGACCTATCTAGACAATCTACTTGTGATAAATCAGTCAGTGGCAGGATTAGATCATGCGGCACTCGATACAGTAAAATACTTGGAGCATTTAGGATGGATCATAAACCTACAGAAATTCTCTCTACAAGCCCTAAGAAGGGTAGAGTATTTGGGCATGATCATAGATACAGCCCAAAGCACGGTTTTCCTGCCAGAGCCAAAGATCAAGTCTCTAAGAGAATTGATCCATAAGGTCAGGGCAAAGAAGGGACCATCGATTTGCCTCTTCATGAGGCCATTATGGAAGATGGAGGCCTCCTTCGAGGCTGTTCCTTACGCCCAGTTTCATTCGAGACTACTGCAAGGCAGTATTCTAGCTGCCTGGAACAGGAAAAGCCAAGCTCTGGATTTACCTATGCGCCTGTCTCCACAGGTGCGCCAAAGCTTCAGTTGGTGGTTAAAGACTGAGAACTTGCGGAAAGGAAACTCCATCATTCTCCCAGTCACCTGAAAGGTGGTGTCTACGGATGCAAGCCTGTTGGGCTGGGGAGCAGTGTTAGAAGAAGCTTCAGCCCAGGGTATCTGGGCCAAGACTGAAGAGAGCCTGCCCATCAACATACTGGAGATTCCGGCAGTATACTTAGCCCTCAGAACCTGGACACACAGATTACAGGGCCACCCTGTTCAGATTCAATCTGACAATCAATCACCAAGGAGGCACCTGGAGTCGGGATGCTCAGAAGGAGGTGAATTGGATTTTGACATGGGCAGAAGAACATGTTCCTTGTCTAAATCATTCCAGGGGTAGAAAACTGGCAAGAGGACTATCGCCAACAACTGTAACCAGGAGAGTGGTCTCTCCACCCCGATGTCTTTCAGGCAATATGCCAGAGATGGGGGACCCCGGATGTAGATCTGCTAGCTTCCAGGCTCAACAGGAAGTTGGACAACTTTGTGTCCAGGATGAGAGATCCGCTGGCCTACGGAACGGATGCTCTGATAATTCCTTGGAATCAGTTTTCACTGATCTATGCATTCCCCCCGATCCCTCTTTTACAGAGATTACTGTGCAGAATCAATAAGGAGGGAATACCAGTACTCCTAGTGGCCCCAAATTGGCCCAGGAGGTCTTGGTATGCCGAGATCATAAAGATGGCGGTAGGAAAACCTTGCGTGCTTTGACTACGTCATGACCTGCTGTCACAGGGTCCAGTGTTCCACCCTTCCTTACAGAAGCTAAATTTGACGGTCTGGCTACTGAGACCTACATTTTGAAGAAACGAGGGCTCTCGGGTCCAGTTCTTTCTACACTCATTAATGCTAGAGAGCCAGCCTCCAGGCTTATCTACTACAGAGTCTGGAAGGTGTATGTTTCCTGGTGTGAATCCAGAGGGTGGAATCCTCAAAAGGATGCCATAAGAAGGATTCTAGCTTTTTGCAAATTAGAAGTGGATATGAAATTAGCCCTGAGTACCATCAAGGGTCAAATATCGGCTCTATCAGTCTTTTTTCAGAGACCGCTGGCATCTCATTCCCTAGTCCGGGCAGTCATTCAGGGAGTACTGCGGATAACTCCGCCAGTCAAGTCTCCTTTATGTCCCTGGGATTTGAACTTAGTATTGTCAGTCTTGCAAAAGCAACCTTTTGAGCCTATCCGCCATATTCCTTTGATTCTTTTGAGCAGGAAATTGGCCTTTTTGATTGCTATCTCTTCTGCTAGAAGAGTATCAGAGTTAGAGAGCCTTATCTAGTTTGTCACACGGACAAAATTGTACTACGCCCCCATCCTACCTTTGTTTCAAAGGTGGTGTCAGCGTTTCATTTAAATCAAGACATTGTTTTGCCTTCCTTTTTTCCTGATCCGCGGACAGCGGGGGAAAGTTTATTGCACTCTCTAGATGTAGTGAGAGCAGCAAAAGTTTATCTGCAGGCAACTGCTGAGATACGTAAAACAGATATTTTGTTTATTTTGCCAGATGGTCCCAAGAAGGGTCAGGCGGCATCAAAATCCACCATTTCTAGGTGGATTCGACATGTAATTATTCAAGCTTATGGTTTAAGGAACAGGATTCCTCCTTTTTCTCTTAAGGCCCACTCGACCAGGGCAATAAGTGCTTCATGGGCAGTGCATCACCAGGCTTCGATGGCTCAGATCTGTAAAGCTGCAACTTGGTCTTCAGTCCATACATTTACCAAATTCTATCAAATAGATGTGAAAGGACATGAGGATTCCACCTTTGGGGCGTAGTGTGCTGCAGGCAGCAGTATAGGGCTTCTTGTCCGTTAAGCGGCCTGTTTGATCTGTGTCTCCCACCCCTCATTGAGCATTGCTCTGGGACATCCCACTATGTATTGAATAGAAGCTCTGTGTCCCATGGTGTACGATAAAGAAAATAGGATTTTTTCAACAGCTTACCTGTAAAATCCTTTTCTTGGAGTACACCATGGGACTCAGAGATCCCGCTCCTCTTTTTGGGTTACGTATTGCTTTGCTACAAAACTGAGGTACTTCCCTTAGGGGAGGGGTTATATAGAGGGGAACTTGTCTTCATTGGTTGTGCCAGTGTCCAATCACCTCTGGTGAGCTATACAACCCACTATGTAATGAATAGAGGCTCTGTGTCCTGTGGTGTACTCCAAGAAAAGGATTTTACAGGTAAGCTGTTCGAAAAATCCTATTTTTTCTACACTGTTGTTTGGTCTCTGTGTCGTGGTACCAGCTTTGCTGTGATATTTTATTCTGTATATATTAAGAAAAGTCCTAGAGATATCTGTAAGAGGGACTGAATAGCAGCTCTGACATTAACTTGTTACCCCCATGTTCTCTCTGTAATGCCTGCCATACAAGTAACATACTGAAAATCCCCAGGACGACTAATGGCAGTGATGAACTGATGCAAATAAGAAAAAAAAAAAAAACAAGACTGGTGTCAGTGCAGCATAAAAACAGGATTGGTGTCGGCCTAGCAAAATACCCCTAGGATTGGTGTCAGTGCAGCAAAATATTCCAAGAATTTGTGTTAGTGAAGGAAAGTACTCCCAAGATTGGTGCAGTAAAATTCTCCAAGGATTGGTGTCAGTGCTGTCAGAGATATCTTAGAGATATCTGTCAGTAGTGAGGGACTGAACAGCAGCTCTGACGTTTAAACATTGTTACTCACATGTTGTATGTGTAACGCCTGCCATACTTTTTACATACATTTACTGAAAAATCCCCAGGAAGACTAATGTCAGTGATGCAAATAGAGAAAAAAAATAGGATTGGTGTCAGCACAGTAAAATACCTCATGGATTGGTGTCGGCACAGTAAAATACCTCATGGATTGGTGTCGGCACAGTAAAATACCTCATGGATTGGTGTCAGCACCGTAAAATACCTCATGGATTTATGTCGGCACAGTAAAATACCTCATGGATTGGTGTCAGCACAGTAAAATACCTCATGGATTGGTGTCAGCACCGTAAAATACCTCATGGATTTATGTCGGCACAGTAAAATACCTCATGGATTGGTGTCAGCACAGTAAAATACCTCATGGATTGGTGTCGGCACAGTAAAATACCTCATGGATTGGTGTCGGCACAGTAAAATACCTCATGGATTTATGTCGGCACAGTAAAATACCTCATGGATTGGTGTCAGCACAGTAAAATACCTCATGGATTGGTGTCGGCACAGTAAAATACCTCATGGATTGGTGTCAGCACCGTAAAATACCTCATGGATTTGTGTCAGCACAGAAAAATACCTCATGGATTTGTGTCAGCACAGAAAAATACCTCATGGATTTGTGTCAGCACAGAAAAATACCTCATGGATTTGTGTCAGCACAGAAAAATACCTCATGGATTGGTGTCAGCACAGAAAAATACCTCATGGATTGGTTTCAGTACAGTAAAATACCTTATGGATTGGTGTCAGCACAGAAAAATACCCCATGGATTGGTGTCAGCACAGTAAAATACCTCATGGATTGGTGTCAGCACCGTAAAATACCTCATGGATTTGTGTCAGCACAGAAAAATACCTCATGGATTTGTGTCAGCACAGAAAAATACCTCATGGATTTGTGTCAGCACAGAAAAATACCTCATGGATTGGTTTCAGCACAGTAAAATACCTCATGGATTGGTGTCAGCACAGAAAAATACCCCATGGATTGGTGTCAGCACAGTAAAATACCTCATGGATTGGTGTCAGCACAGAAAAATACCTCATGGATTGGTGTCAGCACAGTAAAATACCTCATGGATTGGTGTCAGTACAGTAAAATACCTTATGGATTTGTGTCAGCACAGAAAAATACCTCATGGATTGGTTTCAGCACAGAAAAATACCCCATGGATTGGTGTCAGCACAGTAAAATACCTCATGGATTGGTGTCAGTACAGTAAAGTACCTCATGGATTGGTGTCAGTACAGTAAAATACCTCATGGATTTGTGTCAGCACAGAAAAAAAACTCATTGATTGGTTTCAGCACAGAAAAATACCCCATGGATTGGTGTCAGCACAGTAAAATACCCCATGGATTGGTGTCAGCACAGAAAAATACCCCATGGCTTGGTGTCAGCACAGTAAAATACCCCATTGATTGGTGTCAGCACAGTAAAATACCTTATGGATTGTTACAAGACAGGACGGATCTATGCTTTTATGTTGTTTACACCAATTTTTTCGTGAAAAAAAACACAGACCAGTTTCAGCAGACGTGTTCGGTCATGTGTACGGCCGACCGGACAGGTTTCCAGCGGACATTTGTCCAGCCGACCGTTTTCCAGCGGACAAATGTTTCTTAGCATGCTAAGAAACATGTCCGCTGGAAGCCTGTCCGTCGGACATGTTCGGTCGTCTGTACAGACTCACCGTACATGTCCGATCGGCCGCCATCCCTTGCATGGGATGGAAGCATTGAACTTCCAGGGCGTCCGTGTGTATGAGGCCTTAGGCATCTAGACGTGGCGAAGACAACTTTCTGAAGTTCAAACCGAGCATCAGAATGGGGAAGAAAGGGGATTTAGGTGATTTTGAACGTGGTATGGTTGTTGGTGCCAGACTGAGTACCAGTCTGAGTATTTCAAAAACTGCTGATCTACTACTGTGATTTTCACGTGCAACCATCTCTAGGGTTTACGGAGAATGGTCCGAAAAAGAGAAAGTATCCAGTAAGTGGCTGTTATGTGGACAAAAATGCCTTGTTGATGTCAGAGGTCAGAGAAGAATGGGCAGACTGGTTCTAGATGATAGAAAGACAACAGTAACTTAAATAACAACTTGTTACAACCAAGGTATGCAGAATACCATCTCTGAAAGTACAACACCTCAAACCTTGAAGCAGATGGGCTACAGCAGCAGAAGAACCCACCTAGTACCACTCGGCTAAGAATTGAGACTACAATTCCCACAGACTTATCAAAATTGGATAACAGAAGATTGGAAAAATATTGCTTGGTCTGACGAGTGTCAGTTTCAGCTGCAACATTCAGATGGTAGGGTAAAAATTTGGCGTAAACAACATAAAAGCATAGATCCGACCTGTCTTGTAACGGTTCAGGCTGGTGGTGGTGGTGTAATGGTTTGGGGGGTATTTTCTTGGCACATTTTGGGCCCCTTATGAAATCCGAATTTTCTGTCGGAATTCCGTTCAAGCTGTCTTGCATACCCACTGTCAGACCAAATTCCGACCGTCCAAAACGCAGTGAGGTAAAACACTACCACGAGCCGAGAAAAATGAAGTTCCATGCTTCCGAGCATGCGTTAACTTGATTCTGAGCACCCACATTTTTTCCTTATCGGAGTTCCACACATACGATGGGAATTTCTAATAGGATTTTTTTCCATCGGAAAAAAATAAAACATGTTCTATTTCGAAACTCCAACGAAAAAAATCGGAATATCCGATGAAAAAATTCCGTCTGACTTTTGTGTGTACAAGGCATTAGTACCAACTGAGCATCGTAGAAATGTCACAGCCTACCTGAGTATTGTTGCTGACCATGTCCATCCCTTTATGACTACAGTGTTCCCATCTTCTGATGGCTCCTTCCAGCAGGATAATGCACCATGTCACAAAGCTCAAATCTTCTCACCACTGGTATCTTAACCACTTAAGGACCGGACCAATATGCTGCCTAAAGACCCAAGGTGTTTTTACAGTTCGGGACTGCGTCGCTTTAACAGACAATTGCGCGGTCGTGCGACGTGGCTCCCAAACAAAATTGGCGTACTTTTTTCCCCACAAATAGAGCTTTCTTTTGGTGGTATTTGATCACCTCTGCGGTTTTTATTTTTTGCGCTATAAACAAAAATAGAGCGACAATTTTGAAAAAAATGCAATATTTTTTCCTTTTTGCTATAATAAATATCCCCCAAAAACATATATAAATTTTTTTTTTCCTCAGGTTAGGTCGATACGTATTCTTCTACCTATTTTTGGTAAAAAAATTCGCAATAAGCGTTTATCGATTGGTTTGCGCAAAATTTATAGCGTTTACAAAATAGGGGATAGTTTTATTGCATTTTTATGAATTATTTTTTTTTTTACTACTAATGGCGGCGATCAGCGATTTTTTTCGTGACTGCGACATTATGGTGGACACTTCGGACAATTTTGACACATTTTTGGGACCATTGTCATTTTCACAGCAAAAAATGCATTTAAATTGCATTCTTTATTGTGAAAATGACAGTTGCAGTTTGGGAGTTAACCACAGGTGGCGCTGTAGGATTTAGTGTACACTTAGTGTGTGTTTACTAGTGTAGGGGGGTGTGGCTGTAGGAATGACGTCATCGATCGAGTCTCCCCTATAAAGGGGATCACTCGATCGATGCAGCGCCATAGTGAAGCACGGGGAAGCCGTGTTTACACACGGCTCTCCCCGTTCTTCAGCTCCGGGGAGCGATCGCGACGGAGCGGCTATAAACGAATAGCCGCGCCGTCGTCCCGAATTGCTCCCCGAGGGAACCCGACCGCCGCATTTACCGGGGGGGTCCCGATCGGACCCCCGACCCACGTCTAGGCAGGCACGTACAGGTACGTGCATGTGCCTGTCCGTGCCATTCTGCCGACGTATATGTACATGCGGCGGTCGGGAAGTGGTTAAACATGACAATGAGGTCACTGTACTGCAATGGCCTCCACAGTCACCAGATCTCAATCCAATAGAGCACCTATGAGATGTGATGGTATGGGAGATCTGCATCATGGATGTGCAGCCGACAAATCTGCATCAACTACGTGATGCTATCATGTCAATATGGACCAAAATTTCGGAGGAATGTTTCCAACACCTTGTTGAATCTATGCCACGAAGAATGAAGGTAAAAGGGGTCCAACTCAGTACTAGCAAGGTGTACCTAATAAAGTGGCCGTGGCGTGTATATCTTCAACCATAAAAATGTCCCTTTTCTTGTGGTTGGGCCAGGGCACTCGCTTCCCTTTCTGCAGTTGTCTCCTTTAGCTAGTCGGCTACTATAGAGATGCGTGCTCGTGATCGGGGCTGAGTGCATACATTGCCTGTCACTTCCCTACTCTGAGTCTTTTTTAGAACCCAGAAGTTGCGGGAATGTTGCACTTTGACCCAGATCCAGTAGCGGTGTCAAGGAGCCTAGGTAAGTGTTTGGGGACAGGGGGACCTTAAAGCAGAGAATGGATTAAATGGTGAAAGGTGAAAAAAATGAACAAAACAAGCATTTAGTACAAAAGTTTCAAGCAAGGTTCTGTAAATTTGTGTTATTTCTATTGGTTTACACTGAATGTGAAGCAAGCATTTCTTGCTAACTTTTCTTGCTTATCTCAGACAACATAAGAACAGGAAATCCTTTCACTGCTTTTATCAGCGTTTACAGTCTGAATTCAGGGTGCCAATTCATCCTCCAGATTATTTTAAAACAATCATTACCAACGTCAGTTTACATAGAATGCTGTTAATGTGCTAGGGAGAAATACTTTTGTTAAAATTCTCAGTTCTTGGGCCAGGAAAAATGCTGACATTTTGTGGAACAATAGCAATTGTTCATTTTCATAACACACTGTTTACCAGGGATCCCTATAGAATTTATAGCAGCACCCTCGGGATTTACTAGCAACATTTACAAAAGGAAAATACAAAGTTTTATGCCGATCAATTAAATATTGAGAGTTGATGAAACTTAAAGCTCCGGATACTAAAACGTTCATGTAAAGTGTTTGTAAACACTTACATACTGGCCTTAGGTGATACACAGAGATGACAAAATAAAAGATAAAACTGCGCTAGCTTTAAACTGTGTGTAAGCTGCTACATACAAACAAACAAAGCTGATAGATAATGAACAAAAAAATGTAGCGCTAAAAATAAAATGTAAGATACCAACATTAAAAAGTGCATGTGCACATATCAAATATATAAATAATCTGAAATAAAGTTCCATAAACAAAAAACATATACAAGTCTCTGGGAGGAACTTAGAGTGAACATCAATGGAACAATTGGTGAAAGGTGTGAAGTGGACTGGTGTCCAGTGATTAAGGGAACAAAACAGGTGATTAAGTTGTCTGCAGAAATCTGTAAAATTCGTAATCACATCAGATATAGGGTAGGTGTAAATACGCTTACCAGATGCGTTGGACTCTGTTACTGTACAGCAAAAGAGTCAAAAGGGCATTGTGGTCATTTGAAAACCGTGACCACTATAACCGGGTAGAGGATGGTCACTGTAGTTAGGACTCCAACCAGGATAGACACTGGGAACCAGCGATATTTCAACGGTGTACTGTGGGACCGTAACAACTTCCTGATGAGATCCTTAGGCCTTGTATCCAGGGGTACAAACAATGGACTTGGTTGCAGCTCCAGTCGGACCATAGGGTAAGATTAAAATGAAAAAAGAAGGGGCTCCGATAGTGCAGGTCAATAAAACCAATTCAAGGTTTATTCAGTAAAAGTCATACATAAATCTATATATATAAAACTCAACGTGTCTGTGCGTGTATGTATGTGTGTATGTATGTATGTATGTTCCAGCATCACGTCCAAACGGCTAAAGATATTAACATGAAACTTGGCACACATGTTACTTATATGTCAGCAACAAACATAGGATAGGTGGTTTAACCCTTACCCACCCCCATTTGCCATGGTCGGGGTTTTTCTTTAAAGTCCAATTCAACTCTATGGGAAATACATGTTACTTCATAACTTCCAAACGGCTGTACATATTTCCATAACACTTGGTCACATGTTACTTATATGTCCACTTAAAGCGGTTCTCCACCCTAAAGTAGAGTCCCGCTGATCGGAACCCTCCCCCCCTCCGGTGTCACATTTGACACCTTTCAGGGGGGAGGGGGGTGCAGATACCTGTCTAAAGACAGGTATTTGCACCCACTTCCGGCCCGGCATTCACGGGCAAAAGACGGGCATTCCGTCACATCCCGTCGCCCCCCCGTTGTGTGCTGGGAACACTCGGCTCCCAGCACACAGTGGGAGCCAATCGGCGGGCGCGGCGTGACTCGCGCATGCGCTGTAGGGAACCGGGCAGTGAAGCCGCAGCGCTTCACTTCCTGGTTCCCTCAGCGTGGATGGCGGGGGGAGCAGCAGAGAGACGAGCGATCGCTCGTGCTCTGCTGCGATCGGCGCTGGTCTCCAGGACAGGTAAGTGTCCTAATATTAAAAGTCAGCAGCTGCAGTATTTGTAGCTGCTGGCTTTTAATATTATTTTCCCGTGGCACATCCGCTTTAAACTATAGGATAGTTAATTTATCCCTTAACTACCCCCATTTGTGAGGGTCGGGGTTTTTGTTTAAAGTCCCATGCAAATCAATGGGAAATGTATGTTCCCACATAACTTCTGTACGCCTGGAGATATTTCAATAATACCTGGTACACATATTACTTATATGCCAAATAAAAATATATGACAGTTAAATTAACCCTTACCTACACCCTTATATAAAAGATGGGTATATTTATATTACTATGATTTTCCTCCCCAAAAGGTTAAGATAGGAAGACCGGGCAACGCCGGGTATTCAGCTAGTAATGACATAAAAAAGTGATCACGTAGTAAAGCAATATGGGGTGCTTAGTAGCGTTACCCAACGTGTTTCGGCCACAGAAGCCTTCAACAGGGGCATATGATTCATGATACACAGAGATGAAACAAATCCTCTTTCATAAGTTGTACCTGTTTATCTGCAGTCTTCTCTTTACATCCATTCAAAGTTCAGAATATATAAGATTGTCTGAAATGTCAGCAAAAAGGGGAGAAGAGAGCTGAAGTCACACTCCAGAGCAGTGAGGAGAACTCTGAGAGCGGATTGGAGGGAAGCCCCCCATTTCACACAGCTCACAGGAACAGAGTTAAAGCTGTCAACAGCTGGAGCAGTGCTCATCAACCCTGTCCTCAGGGCCCACTAACAAGCCAGGTTTTATGTATTACCTCGGGGAAATGCAGACTAGAATACTGCAATGACTGACCAGCAAATGAGATCACCTGTGATGTATTTCAGTTATCTTGCAAACCTGGCCTGTTAGTGGGCCCTAAGGACAGGGTTGATGACCACTGAGCTGGAGGTCCCTCCCCATCACCTTTTTTCTCTTGTTTTCAGGAAAACTTGTCAAAAGTGATTCATTCTGATAGCAGAGGGGCAGAAAGAAATTACAGTTAAAGGAGAAGTCCAGTCTGAGCTTGTTTGGCTGGGCTTCTCCTAAGGGTCACATGAGTGCAATTTATTTTGCACTCCTGTGACCCATTTTCAGCAGAGTGCGGTCTGAAGTCCACTCTCTGCTGACTTCACACAGATCAGTCCAGGCATCGCATCATCCCGACTCTGAATGGGAGTCTGGTTCCACCAGGTGCCTTGACTGATGGCCGCCTCAGCCTCTCAGCATGCTGCTAAGACGCTGAGATGGCCGCTCCTTGTCCCTCCACAGCTCAGTGCTCCAGTGAGCATGGAGGAGCAGAGCAGGAGAGCTGCTGACTGACAGGCAGCAGCTCTCCGCTAGGGGAGCTGAGAGAAACAAACCATTGGTGGTGTTCGATGGCTCAGAACTTAGTGCAAAGGTGACGTGGGACAGATGCAGCATTCCAATGCTGCATCCACCTAGGTAAGTATGATTATGGGAAAAATGTTTTCCCATACTTCTCTTTTAAAGTAGAACTATGGGCAAAACTTTTTTTTATTTTGGATTGAGTAAGGGAAGAATATAACTCCTGACAGATTTTTTTTTGCCATCTCTGCTTGAGATTTCCCTTCACTTCCTGTCCCATAGCCAAACAGGAAGTGAGAGGAAATCCCTGCAAATTAAGGGAATTCCTTGGGAACCCCCAGGTCATCAGAGCTAGTGTCCCATTTGGAAGTTTTTTCCCTCTATTACTGTTCTGGGGACAAACTAACAAAATTTGGGATTTTCTTTTACTTTCTCTTTCAATAATATCAGTAAAGGGAGGGGTGACTCTCCTTAATGGGAGCACAGATGGCAAAAAAAAAATCTGACAGAGGTTCAATTCCTCTCCACTCTATCCAAAACAAAAAAAAAAACAAAAAAAAAAGTTTTGCCTTTAGTTGTACTTTAATACCCTTACTTGAGACAAATATAGCCGTGGCCAAAAGTTTTGGGAATTACATAAATATACATTTTCACAAAGTCCGCTGCTTTAGTGTTTTTAGATCTTTTGTCAGATGTTACTATGATATATAATTACAAGCATTTCATGTCAAAGGCTGTTATTGACCATTACATTAAGTTTATGCAATGAGTAAATATTTGCAGTGCTGACCCTCCTTTTTCAAGACCTCTGCAATACATCCTGGCATGCTGTCAGTCAACTTCTGGGCCACATCCTGACTGATAGCCACCCTTTCTTGCATAATCAATGCTTGGAATTTGTCAGAATTTGTGTGGGTTTTGTTTTTGTTCTCTTTAGGATTGACCAAAAGTTCTCAATAGGATTAAAGCGGGGGTTCACCCTATTAAAAAAAAAAAAAAAAAAAAAAATTTTATTCTACCATTACATTCGGCATCGTAGCGCGAGCTACAGTATGCCGGTCTTACATTTTTTATCCCCGTACTCACTGTGCTATTCCACATTGAAGATTCCGGGGAATGGGCGTTCCTATGGTGAGAGAAGGTGATTGACGGCCGGCCCTGGCACGTCACGCTTCTCCGGAAATAGCCGAAATAGGCTTGGCTCTTCACGGCGCCTGCGCATAGCCTGTGCGCAGGCGCCGTGAAGAGCCGAGACCTACTCCGGCTGTCTTCGGGGAGCGTGACGTGCCAGAGCCGGCCGTCAATCATCCTCCCTCTCCATAGGCACGCCCATTCCCCGCGGGAGTCGGAATCTTCAATGATCAATAGCACAGTGAGTACGGGGATAAAAAATGTAAGACCGGCATACTGTAGCTCGCGCTACGATGCCGAATGTAATGCTATAATGATGTTAAGGAGGGTGAACCACCGCTTTAAGGTCTGGGGAGTTTTCTGGCCATGGACTGAAAAATTCTGATGTTTTGTTCCCCAAGCCACTTAGTTATCACGTTTGCCTTATGGCAAGGTGCCCCATCATGCTGGAAAAGGCATTGTTCATCACTAAACTGTTCATGGATGGTTGGAAGAAGTTGCTCTCGGAGGAAGTTTTTGTACCATTCTTTATTCATGGCTGTGTTCCTAGACAAAATTGTGAGTGAGCCCCACTGCCTTGGCTGAGAAGCAACCCCACTCATGAATGGTCTCAGTATGCTTTACTGTTGGCACTGATAATAGCGCTCACCTTTTCGTCGACAAGGTTTTTTCCGGATGCCCCAAAAACGATCGGAAAGGGGATTCATCAGAGAAAATGACTTTACCCCAGTCCTCAGCAGTCCAATCCCTGTACATTTTTCAGAATAACAGTCTGTCCCTGATGTTTTTTATGGAGAGAAGTGGCTTCTTTGCTGCCCTTCTTGACACCAGTCCATCCTCCAAGTCTTCGCCTCACTACACGTGCAAATGCACTCACACCTGCCTGCTGTCATTCCTGAGCAAGCTCTGCATTGGTGGTGCCCTGATCTGAATGAACTGTAGGGGACGGTCCTGGCGCTTGCTGGTCTTTCTCTTCCTCTGCCTAGGCGAGGCTGCAATGGTGGGCACAGGTGAGGCTGCATTGGTGGGCAACGTAAGGCTGCAATGGTGTGCACAGTGAGGCTGCAATGGTGGGCACAGTGAGGCTGCAATGGTGGGTGCAGTGTGGCTGCAATGGTGGGCGCAGTGAGGCTGCAATGGTGGGCACAGTGTGGCTGCAATAGTGGGCACAGTTGAGGCTGCATTGGTGGGCACAGTTGAGGCTGCATTGGTGGGCATAGGTGAGACTACAATGGTTGGCACAGATGAGGCTGCATTGATGGGCACCGGTGAGGTTGTGCTGAGGGGTACTGATAAAGTTGTTGTTAATATTTATTTTTGTAACTTAATTCTGCATAAAACATTTAAGTGTAATTTCATGAGATAATTTATGAGGGTGTGTTTAGGGGTGGAATTAGGGGCAGGGTAGGGGTTGGGTCGGTCAACTGGTGGTGAGTAACCATTGAGGCCTGGCTGGTAGCTCAGGACTTGAAATTTGATAGACCATCACAAAGTAAGAGGCATGGAGGAGCTCAGTTGTGATGTAATATTAGGGGAACAAATACATACGTAATATGTACAAATACATATGTGCCACGTTTTGTTGGTCTAAATAAAATCCCAATAAAATACGTTCACATTTTCAGTTGTAACATGACTACTTTCAAGGCACTGTAGATAATGATACATAATATTACTAGTAGTTTATTTTCCCCTTAGTTTATACGTAATTTACGCACTTAGAAACTGGCCGTGTGGAGGCTCTCCAGCAGTTTTCCCAACGAGAAAACCGCAGAGAATCACAACGAGAAAATTTAGAACATGCTCTAAATTTTTCTCGTAGCGAATCGCTGCGGTTTTTTGCTTGTCAGTTTTCCCATAGGGAAACACGTCTGTACACGGGGAAAAGGGACCAAGCCGGTCCTCGGTTTTCCCGTCGGGTTTCTCGGCGGTGTTTTCACCGCCGAGAAACTCGATCGTGTGTACGCGGCATGAGAGTTGGTAAGCTGCAATACAATAAATGTTTGTTTTTTAGTTTAATACTGCTTTAACAAATCTGTGGAAACTTCCTGTGTGAAATGTAGGAAAGGTACATGACATATGTTCAAATTTTGTAGGTTTGATTTACCCTTTGTGTGCCAGTGATCTTAGTACATTACCTGTTAGGGCACCTGGACAGAACGTATCATTGTGTGGGAAGGGCCTGTCATCAAAGTCTTCAGATCTGATTAGATCACCACATGCAAAACAAGACAGATCAGCAATACAGTTTGATCTAAATATAACTCAGTTTCCTTTTTATTCAGTTTTCAGGACTTCATATTCAATGGCAGGGAAACTAGTGAGCAGGAAGTTGAAATGAATTCAGAAATTGTCCTTGAAGAATACCTCTATAAAAGATCACAGCAGAAGAAGTGGACATCACCCGTAAACTACAAGGAAAGATTATTTGTGCTCACCAACTCCAGATTAACCTATTATGAAGGTCGTTCTGAGGTAAGGTGGAAATGTGGGCTATCTTCCTTTAAGTGGAACTATAATTCAGATTCTTTAATCCAGGTATTTATAGGGATTTATTTACAAAAGGCAAATCCACTTTGCACTACAAGTGCAAACTACAAGCGCAAAGTGCACTTGAAATTGCACAAAAAAAAAAAGAAAAGCAGTACAGATTGTCCCAGTATTGTAACCATCTCTGGCAAAATGCACATGCGTTGCAGCATCTAATGCCCCGTACACACGATCCCAATATCGTACGACTTTTTTCGCTTAATAGTCGCAATTAGAAATTAAATAGGTTATTAAAGTCACGAAAATTCTCGTACGACAGAAAAACAAATCGGAAGTGATGTAATGTATTTGTAATGTATTTTCAGACGACAACTGTACTGAAAAAACTAAAATCATATGATCTGGTATCGTTCGAGAAAATTTTTCGTGCATGTCCGAGAAAATAATATCGGATGAACTGTCATGATCGGCTCTCGAAAGCTCTGTACTAATGGTCCGATTATCGTACGATTCTTCCTCGGACGACATTTTTCGTACGATATTCGGATCATGTGTACGAGGCATAAGCAATGCCAGAATAAAGAATTCAATTTTCTCGGGTGATGTTGTTACTTCCCTGGCCTTCTTGTGAGGATTCTGCTCCTGGACAACCTTTCAAGTCTGCCTTTATAGGAGGAATTGCCCAGTAGGGAACTAAAAACACCTCCTGTTCTTGGGAAACAAACAGTTTTCACCATTAACCACTTCAGCCCCAGAAGAATTGTCTGCTCAATGACCAGGCTGCTTTTTGAGATACAGCACTGCGTCGCTTTAACTGACAATTGTGCGGTCGTGCGACGCTGTACCCAAACAAAATTGAAGTTTTTTTCCCACAAATAGAGCTTTCTTTTGGTGGTATTTGATAATTTCTGTGTTTTTTTATTTTTTGCGCTATAAAAAAAAAAATTGCAACAATTTTGAAAAAAACACAATATTTTGTACTTTTTGCTGTAATAAATAGCCCCAGTTTTTTCCTCAGTTTAGGCCTATACGTATTCTTCTACATATTTTTGGTAATAAAAATTGCAAAAATCGTATAATGATTGGTTTGCGCAAAAGCTATAGCGTCTACAAAATAGGGGATAGATTTATAACATTTTTATTATTATTATTTTTTTTACTAGTAATGGCAGCGATCTGCGACATTATTAGCGGGCATATCGGACACTTTTGATAATTTTTTTTGGACCATTGGCACTTATACAGCGAACAGTGCTATAACTATGCACTGATTACTGTAAAAATGTCACTGGCAGGGAAGGGGTTAACAGGGGGCTATCAAGGGGTTAACTGTGTTCCCTATGTGTGTATTCTAACTGTGGGGGGATGGGACTGACTATAGGAGATGAGAGATTGTGGTTCCCAGCTTGTAGGAACTCATAATCTCTCTCTCCTCTCAGAACTGTAATGTGTGTGTTTACACACATACGTCCCTGTTCTGCCTCTCGTGTCCACGATCGCTCGTGGCCGTTGATTATTGCCACCGCCGGTCACGAGCATTGGCACCACCGCTGTGCAGCGGGCGCACGCCTGCTATCCTGCTTAAAGGAACCAATGTACAGCTACGACGGTTCGCGGGATCGTGCCGACCTGCCGACGTATAGTGGTTAAACATGGTTTCAGTGTCAAGTGGGAAGCTTCAGTAGAAATCAGTACACATGCCTTAGAACAGGGTTTACAAACTACAGCTCATGGGCCACTTCCAGCCCACTAAGTGATTTTATCTGGCCCCCATCTAGGGTCAGCGACATATCCTCAGACTAAGGATTCAGATCAGTTGGTTTCCACTTTAACCCCCAAAGCCCCACTGATCACTCTCTCTGATGTAAGGGTGGCTCTGATGGTGACCCTGATATGAGGGAGGGGCTCTGATTGGGACCCAAATGAAAGGGGGACACTCTAATGGGTCCTTTGATGTAAGGAGCAATGCTGATGTGGACCCTGATGTAAGGGGGGATTCTAATGGGGACCCTGATGTAAGGGTGGAATCTGATGGGAATCCTAATATAAGGGGGGGCCCCAATGTAAGGGGAGGACTCTGATTGGGGCCCTGATGTAAGAAGGTACTTTGATGTGTAAAGAGGGCTTCTGATGTGAAGCAGGAAGTTTTTTTTTTTAGTATGTTTATTTATTCAGTTAAAAAAAAAAAATTGTGGCCCTTGTACTGAAAAGTTTGAAGACCCCTACACTGGGAGAATGACTTGAAGGTTTCTCATTTTGTGGAACTACCTTAGTTGCATGTGTTTTCTAAAAAAAAAATGTAACCTTCATATTTCCTTGTTTGATGTTTTTTTTTTTTTTTTTTCTAAAAGGCCAACATATTTTGGTTGTTTTATAATCATTACTATACCAATGAAAGACTAAAGAAAGCCAGCTTGCTTTTGTTTACACTATATTGTTTTATTTGACCATATCAGGGATCAGTATATTCTACCCACACTGTATATGCCTTCTCTGTGCTATAAAATATTAACACACCGTGCAATTTATTGTATAGTATACAATATATTTACAAAATTTAGTGTAAATATACAAAATAACAGTTGAGAGATAATTGGCACAAACAGCTCATGACTTTACACCTTGTTGGCTTATCAAAAGTAGACATGGGTACTGGATATCAGAGATGCCAAAGGTAAGAGGAAACAGTCATGAGCAAGAACAAGTGCATCCAAGCTACTGATTCCAGAGGATTGGACCAAATGAATATAGGGTGAGGGCTGCTAATGCCGTCTAACCCTTGAATAATCACTGGTCATGGGAGTGTTGACTAGGATTTCCACGTTAGTCTCAGGAACATGGCACCCAGCCTAGGAAGTCTCTGCAAACCTCCATACTCAGGCAACACGTTTCAGCTTATATGCAGATGGACAAAGTGTAGAATAGTTAGGTAGAGCCCATTGCTTATACAGGTATAACCCTTGAATTCATATATTATATATGAAATTTAATAGAAGTAAAAAAAAGAATAAAAAATACGTTTTGTGATAAACAAAGTCCTTTAGAGATACAGTATCCGACACCAGATAAGGTAAAAAGATCCTCAGTGAATGCCTCCACCATACAGAGTGCCTGATTACTAGCTTACATTGACAATTGACATTGACAAAATAATTGCACTTACAGTAAAGCAGATAAAAGCAAGCATATAAATAAAGCCGGTCGGCTCCGTGTAGCAACCCGTTCTTCTGGGATTAGCGTAGCGTGGTGACAGCAGCACGTCGCTCCATTCCGATGCGTTTCGTCACAATATGACGTCTTCCTGAAGCTGGTGCTGTGTGTATTTTACAGGAGAGTTACTGTTTTGGGAATCTGTGGTTTGGAATTTGCGCGGATTTATTTAGATTTATGTTTATATAACCCTTGTTTTGTCATTGGTTTGTCTGAAGATGAAGACTAGAATTAGACGACAGGGATCCCTCTTCTTTTGCATTTTGCATTCTTGTCTGGAATTACTTGGGATGAAGAAATGGGCAAAGCTTATGAATGGGGAAAACTAAGATAACTGAGACTGCTCTTTACCCCTTTACTAGCAGTTTTCCATCTGCTTCTCCAGTGATTACATGATTGCATTGCAGGATAGATATCAGTTATGTTCCCTTGTGTTTTTGGAGCAGATGCCTTTCTTGACTTCCATTCTGAGTTTCGGTTAGATGGTACTCTCTTCATTGTATAGTGTGGAATGCAGAAAGGCAGGACATAAACAAAGCAATGCTTGCTTTCCCTGTGACAGTAACTGTCAAGCGCAGGGAAAGAATAATCGGGGGAAAAAGGTTATTTTTATGAGGTACTCTACAGAGACAGTTGAGACTCTCAGATACATGATACATTATTATCAGTTATAATTGTTCTCTACTTAGTAGCCAAGCATTCTTTTTTTCATTGCACTATTTATTCTGGTTATTATGAAACAAAATACCACATTGGTTAAAAATTTAGCATGCACCTGTTTCAAGCATCATATTGTTTCCCTTCCCAGATAATTCATTTTGAGACCATGAACTGCATCAGTGAAAATTAACTATAGCTTTCCACATCCTGTTTGTGTGTAATGTACATTTAGAAATCTTGGTAAATTCCCCCCAAACTTTACTTGGCCAATTCATTGCAAAATGAAGCTTACAAGGTTTTGTGTTTGTCTATCAAGTGTTGTATCAAGAAAAAACAAAAACAACAAACAAGCCACCACGTGAACCAGTAAAGATCTTCTGCACATTGTAGTAGAGAGGGTGTTACGGTGCAATAGGAAAAAAGCTGTTTCTTTGAGTAGATGGTTGTCTGTAAATTTTTTAAGAACTTAACACATTTTTTTCTAATGGAAGGTAAAATTTCAACTGTCCATGTCTGGGCACCAGTCCTCAGGAAGGATGTGCTGGAACTGGAGAGACTCCAGAGAAGGGAAACAAAACTCATAAAGGGAGTGGAGGACCTTAGTAATTAGGAAAGGTTACAAGCACTGAACTTGTTCTTTCTGCAGAAGAGATGCTTGAGAGGGGATATGATTTCAATGTACAAATACCGTACTGGTGACCCCACAATAGGGATAAAACTTTTCTGCGAAAGGGAATTTATTAAGACATGCAGCCATTCACTAAAACTAGAAGAAAAGCAGTTTAACCTTAAATGGCCTAGAGGGTTTTTTACTGTAAGAGCAGTTAGAATGTGGAATTCTCTTCCACAGGCGGTGGTTTTTAATCGGGGAGCATCGATAATTTCAAAAAACTATTAGATAAGCATCTGAACAACCACAACATACAGTGGGGATCGAAAGTTTGGGCACCCCAGGTAAAATGTTGTATTAATGTGCATAACGAAGCCAAGGAAAGATGGAAAAATCTCCAAAAGGCATCAAATTATAGATTAGACATTCTTATAATATGTCAAAAAAAGTTAGATTTTATTTCCATCATTTACACTTTCAAAATGACAGAAAACAAAAAAATGGCATCTGCAAAAGTTTGGGCACCCTGCAGAGTTAATATCTTGTACTGCCCCCTTTGGAAAGTATCACAGCTTGTAAACGCTTTTTGTAGCCAGCCAAGAGTCTTTCAATTCTTGTTTGAGGTATCTTTGCCCATTCTTCCTTACAAAAGTCTTCCAGTTCTTTGAGATTTCTGGGCTGTCTGTCACGCACTGCTCTTTTATCCATAGATTTTCAATTATGTTAAGGGTCAGGAGATTGTGAAGGCCATGACAAAACCTTCAGTTTACTCCTCTTGATGTAATCCCCCGTGGATTTTGAGGTGTGTTTAGGATCATTATCCATTTGTAGAAGCCATCCTCTCTTTAACTTCAGCTTTTTCACAGATGGCATCAAGTTACCATCCAAAATTTGCTGAAACTTTATTGAATCCATTTTTCCTTCTACTCGTGAAATGTTCCCTGTGCCACTGGCTGCAAAACAACCCCAAAGCATGATTAATCCACCCCCATGCTTAACAGTTGGACAGAGGTTATTTTCATTAATTTCTGTGCCCTTTCTTCTCCAAACGTACCTTTGCTCTTTCCGGCCAAAAATTTCTATTTTAACCTCATCGGTCCACAGAACTTGTTTCCAAAATGCATCAGGCTTGTCTATATGTTCATTTGCAAATTCAAACGCTGATTTTTGTGGTGAGGACGTAGAAGAGGTTTTATTCTGATGACTCTTCCATGAAGACCATATTTGTACAAGTATCTCTTTATAGTGGAATAGTGTACCACAACTCCAGTGTCTGCCAGATCTTTCTGGAGGGATCGTGCAGTCAAACGTGGGTTTTGAATTGCTTTTCTCACAATCCTGTGAGCTGTTCTGTCTGATATTTTTCTTGGTCTTCCAGATCTTGTTTTAACTTCCACTGTTCCTGATGACTGCTATTTCTTAATTACATTCCGAAAAGAGGATATTAACATCTGAAAACGCTTTGCTATGTTCTTATAGCCTTCTCCAGCTTTGTGAGCGTCAACTAGTTTCAGTTTCAGTTTTCTAGATAACTGCTTAGAAGAACCCATGGTGCTGATTGTTGGGGGAAGGTCAGATGAGTCTGGGCATTTAAAACCTTTGAGGTTGACATCACCTGGTCTTCCCAGACGATGATTGAGAACAATCCATGACACTGGCAGGTCTCAGCTTTGCAAAGGGGGCAGTGCATGCTATAAATTCTGCAGGGTGCCCAAACTTTTGCAGACGCCTTTTTTTTGTTTTCTGTAATTTTGAAAGTGTAAATGATGGAAATAAAATCTAACTTTTTTTTGACATATAAGAATGTCTAATCTGTAATTTGATGCCTTTTGGAGATTTTTCCATCTTCCCTTGGCTTTGTTATGCACATTAATACAAATTTTTACCTGGGGTGCCCAAACTTTCGATCCCCACTGTATATACAATGTAATACTGACATAAAATCACACACATAGGTTGGACTTGATGGACTTGTATCTTTTTTCGTCCTCGCCTACTGTGATACTGTGAACATTGATAAAGACATTGCTAGATTTATGCACAGCAGTGGTTCCTATTGAATAAACTGCAGCATGGAAACATACCAAAATCCTACATCCCAATTACTCCAGTTACTTGTATAATATGCACAAGACCTCAGTTACCATGAAATCATGCCTGAATCATGGGCAAAGCTAGAATTGGAGTAGGACCCTAGACTTGGGGGTATGAACTGTAAAAAATAAGAAATGTCTTAAAAATAAATTGGGCCAGAAGAAGGTAAATAGGGCCTGATCCACAAAAACCCGGCGTAACTTAATTTTTCCCGTTTAAGTTACACCGCCGCAAAATCTCTACCTAAGTGCCCGATCCACAAAGCACTTACCTAGAAATTTTGAGCGGTGTAACTTAAATCCGTCCGGCGCAAGGCGTTCCTAATCGAATGGGGCGAGTCCCATTTAAATTAGGCACGCTCCCGACGTTATTTTCCCGACGTGCTTTGCGCGGTTTTACGTTGCGCCGGGTTTTGAGAATCGCGACGGGCGAAAAAAAAAAAGAGTTGCGGCGAAAAAAATAAAATGACAGCGACGCGGAATAGAAGGGTATACTTTTACAAGGTGTAAACAGTTTACACCTTGTAAAAGCAGCCCTAATTTTGCGACGGCAAACTAATACTTACGGAGAAAAAACGAAGCGTAAAAGCTTCGTGGATCTCCGTAAGTGCTAATTTGCATACCCGACGCTGGATTTCGACGAGAAATGCCCCCAGCGGCGGCTGCGGTACATCCTAAGATCCGACAGTGTAAGTCCCTTACACATGTCGGATCTTCTGCCTATCTATGAGAAACTGATTCTGTGGATCAGTTCCATAGATAGAAACAGGGATACGACTGCGTATCAGTAGATACGCCGGCGTATCCCTTTTGTGGATCAGGCCCATAGTCTCTAATCATCCTTCTGCTAGCGAGTTGCCACCAGTGATAGTACCTGGTTGAGAATAATCTGCAGTAAAGTCACATTGGCTGCAATCTTGCTTCTGTGTAAATAAGAGGATACAGACAGTCACCAGCATGGTCCAATAACATTCTGTGAACTAGTAATGGGAGAAGCAAGCATTTAGATAGTAACATATCATTCAAACGCATTTCAGTAGACAGAGCTAACACTTAATAAACAGAGGCTTAGAAAAGCAAGTCTGCGTGGTAGAATAGCTGTATTGCAAGTCAAAAATCCCCAGAAATGTATTGATTTTACAGGTAGGCAGTACACATTTAACTGCTTTCAAATATCTTCTCTTATTGAAGGTAGCTTCTTTTTTGCACTTCAAGCATTGCAAAACTGATAAGCCGCGTACACACGACCATTTTTCATGTCAAGGAAAAAAACAATGTTTTTCTCGACGTGATTCTTGTCAAGCCTGCCTTGCATACACACGATCGTGAAAAAAAAATGCTCGCGCAAAGCGCAGTGACGTACGACGGCACTATAAAGGGGAAGTTCCTTTCGGATGGCGCCACCCTTTGGGCTGCTTTTTCTGATTTCGTGTTAGTAAAAGTTTGAGAGACGATTCACGCTTTTCAGTCTTTGTGCTTTTCAGTCTGTTACAGCGTGACAAATGTGCTATCTCCATTTCAAACACTAGTTTTACCAAAACGAGTGCTACCGTCTCATAACTTGCTTCTGAGCATGCACGTTTTTCCCCCGTCGTTAAAGCCTGCACACGACCGCTTTTCACGACGTGAAAAACGATGTGAAAAACGACGAGAAAAATTAGAGCATGCAAAATGAAGGAAAAACTTTCTGGACAGCCGCACTCCAAAAATAAATTGCATTTATTTTAAAATCAAAAAACACACCAAAAGCATGCCGCAGCAGGCGGGGTAAAAAGCTGACGCGTTTCACACCAAACTTTAGTGCTTATTCATAGCGTGTTCTAAATTTTTAATGGGCATTTTTCACGTCGAGAAAAATGCTCTGGAGCCTACACACGATCGTTTTTAATGACCAATTTAAAAAATTGCATTTTTCACGTCATGAAAAACGGTCATGTGTACGCAGCAATAAACTTGCAAAGATTCCCCTTCATGACAATTCTGTCACAATGACACAGTGGGTTGTTTAATTAAAACTGGAGAGTACAAAATCTGGTGCTGCTCTGCATAGTATGTATAAATAAATGATTAGTGCTAAATTCGATACATACATATAAATAGTGCTAACACCATGTGACGTGGTGCTACTAAATCTAACAGGCAATATAATACAAACGTGTAGAATCAAATATATATAAATAAATAAATATCAATATAAATAAATAAATATAAATAGCATATGTAAAAGTGCTCCTGTGTCAAACAGTGACTTAGAACAAAAAACGTGAACTGTTGCTGAATACAACTACTCTATAATAAAGTGCAGCACGTGCCTCCTTAACCATAAATGTCCGTGATGGAAATGGTTCAATAATGTAAAAAAGTGTAATAGATAGATTGTGTGATTATTCCCATGGATAAGAGGCTCAGAAACCTCCTGACAGTCCAAATTTCAGATCCACCCCTGGTTTAGTTGTAGTATTGAACCATGATGGTGATCCTCCACCTGTCTCCCATAACTCTCACCTCCCGGATCTGTGTATTAGGCCCATAAGATTAATGTCAGCCTCCTTGCATCTGTGGAGTGTCCAAACGAATGGTCCACTGATCTCCACGATCCGGTGTCCTAAATTGGGTAGCTGGAATAAGGGGAGGGGGGCGGCGGGAGATCGCTCCTGGGTATGATTGCAGTGTAATCACACTGTCTTACTGTGACCTCCGCTGCTTCCGGTCTGCGCTGTCGGCCTCAATCTCCCTACGGCGTTAAATCACACTCCACATGACTTCTTTAGGGGCTGCCTACAAAAAAAATAAAAAAAATATGTGCATTTATTTTATTTATTTTTAAAAGTGAACTTATCTTTTAAGCTTTTACAATAAAACCTGGAAGCCGATTGATTTCCATGCAGAGCTGAACCAGATTTTGCACTCTCCAGTTTTAGTAAATCAATCCCACGGTGTGCTCTGGAAATAAAGCATTAAGAAAGAAAGGAAAGTGAGGGTTGTTCAAGGATGGCCACTCGGTATCGAAATTACACTGAATTCATAAAAAACATCTAAAATATAAAAAGCCGTATAAATCACAAATTCAAAATGATATCACCATCTATAGATATTTTTAGGTATAGAAGTAGCAAATGGCAGGACTGAAAAAGCGGCAATGACCGTGAAACACATTAGCTTTTTGGATAGGTCACTATTGCCATTTGCTACTTCTATACCTAAAACCTATCTTGGTGATATCATTTTGAGTTTGTGATTTATATGGCTTTTTATATTTTAGATGACTTTTTGTAATAAATATAATACATGTTTTTAAGAATTCAGTGTAATTTTGATACTGATGGGCCTTTCCTTTATTTCTTGATGCTATATACTAGATTGAGTTGATGACCTATCAGTATAGGGCTGGGTTAATCCTTTCTACCATATAATCCTCCCACACTTCTATGTGTAAATCATACTCTGCATAAAAACGAAATAAATACAATTATTTAGATTTGTCAAACAATTAAAGTATAAATCCATAAACATTCATTAATTAAAGTGGTTGTTAAGCCACTATATCAACAGTATACCTTCCCATCTGTTATATAATGCTATGAACCACAGTGCCTGTATAAAAAAAAATGCCAATTTCCACCTTATCTTACAGCGTCTCACGACGCTCAAGTAACTCCTCAGCTATTTTCTCTCCCTGGCTGACAGCTATAGCGGTCGGGGCCAAGAATCCCCTGCTGACGTCAGCCAGGAGGATGGGGGAAGAGGAGCAGGGAGCAGAGAAGTCACGTGAGCACCGGAAGACGCTCTAAGATAAAGTAGAAATCTGTAAAAAAAAAATTATACAGCACAGGCACTGGTTTACACATCATTATTTAACAGATGGGAAGGTATACAGATAATATTGTTTTTTTATAGCAGCAGGAGGGCACAGGCAATGTCTGGAGCTGAAAGGCAGGCACGGAAGTGGGGAGAGGACAGAGGAGAGCAGAGAGAAGACACAACCAATGACGTAAACTGAACAGGGTGTCAGGGCTCAGCAGCCATGATAAACAGTGATCAGTTTAGGGGGGGGTGCAGAACCAGGCAGAATCAGCCAGGTATTTCAGGTAATACAGGGGGCCAAATTACACAGCACAAGCACTGTGCTGTTGTTCATGTTTTAGGGCAGGGGTACCCAAGCAGTGGCCCGGGGGCCACATGTGGCCCGCGGAGCCCTCTGAAGTGGCCCGCGACCTCCTGCTCTGGGATGTCGGGTTGGCAAGCCCAGATTGCAGGTTGCCCACCCTCCATCCCAGAGCATCAGTGCTGTGAATGAAGCCAGTGGTAGAGGAAGCAAGCAGCTGTGGAGCAGAGCCGCATAAGCCAATGCTTCCTGTAAAGCACCGGCTCCTTTCATAGGCAGAGGGATACCAAATGCACTTTGCCTGGGACAGCAACAACCAGCAATACCTGAATTGAAGACTGTTATTACAAGTACGTTCACAGTGTGTGTAAATATATATATATATATATATATGGGCATATCTGTTCTGCAGTGATTACTGGGCTGCTTTCAAGCTGATCCACAGGTGTAGCGAAGTGCACCTGCGGGTTATCTGTACTGAGCCATAGACTTCTGTTATTACCTGCGTGTTTGGTGCACTTTCAGAAACTGCACCACACCTGCAGGATATAATAGAGTTCTATGGCAAAGTGCATCTAACCTGCAGGAAAGCCACAGGTGCACTACGCTGCACCCATGGTGTGAGTAGACTGCAGACCATCAGTGTAAAAGGCAGCCTTAGGCCCCTTTCACATGGTCGGTCTGACCCAATTGGACCCTCTCTCCATTCACCTCTATTAAGCAGCAGAGGTAAACAGACTTGTGTCCATTTACACTCGCCTACCTCCAATCCGATCTGCTAAATAAACAGAAGTGGATCGGTCCCATAGTCCCTAGTTCATCTCAGGAGTAAGCAAGAGCGTGGCTACATTTCTATATACAGTGGGACCATAGAGAATGAACCATTGTTGCCAACTTTCAGTAAATTTACGAACAGTTTGTAAAATCTGTACTTTTTGCATCTGTCCTTGAATGTCCATTACAGACATGTAGGCTGCATGTCCGTAATGGACATTCAGGGCAGATGCAACAATTATGGATTTTACAAACTGTTCATAAATTAACTAAAAGTTGGCAACCCTGGAACAAACGTTGCCACCCTCTAAGAGGAAATCAGATCACAGCAGGAATTTAAAAAAATACTAATAATTTTAGATTTATACTTGAATATAATGTTTTTGAAAACAGAGATTAGTGTCACATAAAGCCATGCCCATCAAGAAATGCCATGCAGTAAAGTGTTAGTGAACTCGGTTTTGTCACCTTTTACCTATAGGTAAGCTTATAATAATGTTTACCTGTAAGTAAAATGAATATCTCCTAAACGTGCACCGTTTAGAAGTTATTTACTTGTTTTGGTGACATCACCAGCACATGCGCACTGAGCTCTGAATGGACAACATACTCAAATGTGCTTTCCATTGAGTGGTGTGCTGTGACTCCCATGTGCAGGAGTAACATTATCGCAGCTCGGCCATTCAAATGGTTGAAGCCCGTGAACGGGTGAAAATGGATGGCCTGGCAGAAGTGACAGTGCATTGCTGGAGGGCATCGTTTTTAAGTCTTTCATAATGCACTAGTATGCAATGAAAACTAGTACATTATGACATTACCTTGCAGAGGAACCAGATATTTTTTTCCTTTCATGAGTTTACTACTGCTCTAAGCCACAGCTGTGATTAAAACCCAGAGACAAGCCCATGTTGAAATAAATGTAAAGCGGAGTTCCACCCAAAAGTGGAACTTCCACTTAATTGCTTCCTCCGGTGTCACATTTGGCACCTTTCAGGGGGAGGGGGGAATAAAGACAGGTCCTCTAACTCCACCACAGAGAGACCGAGCTGCCCCCTCTACTTCCTCCACCGCCGGAAAGCGCAGCACGCTTTGCGCATAACCCATGGGGATACCGGGCATGAAGCCGAAAGGCTTCACTGCCGAGTTCCCTTATCTGGAATGGCAGCGACTGCACCCGATCGTCGATTCAAAGATCAGCTGGGGTGCCGACATCGCAAGCTCCCTGGATAGGTACAGTAAGTGTCCATATAGTAAAAGTCAGCAGCTACAGTATTGGTAGCTGCTTACTTTAAATTTTTTTCTTAAAGGCAGAACTATAAAATTGGGACCCTTTTATTGACGTATCCAGATGTGCGCATTCCAAATCCAAATATTCCTGGTGAGCATAGAAAGTATCTATCTGTGTGTATATTTATATAATCCAGTGGTTACCACTGCACACATATCAGAGATATAAAATGGGCCCGAGTGCGCAGCAAAGACTGTAGTACATATAATCCAAACGAGAGAACGCCACTCACAGGTCTTGAGAGGTGAAAACAAAGTGAAGATTTTATTTCTGTGTTTTGACGAGGCACAAGCTTGTCTTCCTCAGACGATATATATAGATACTTAAATAAACCACATAAATATACCGTGTTTCCCCGAAAATAAGCCTGGGTCTTATATTAATTTTGGCAACAAAAGACACAGTAGGGCTTATTTTTGGGGTAGGTCTTACCATGTAATGTGCTGTCTTCTCTTCCCCTCTCTCGACCTGCCTGTTAGGAATCCCCAGTGTGAACTTAGTTAAAATGCTTGTAAAATCTTGTAATCCACTCTATTACCGTAGTATATAATGTACAATGTGTGTATTTCTGTAATATAATTGTACCAAATACCTTCATTATAGCACCGCTCTGCGCTTTTGTGACCTGCCGGAGCTCTCTTCCCTGCATTTATGTTACAGAAAAACACACATTGTACATTGTGTACTACTGTAATAGAGTGGGTTATAGGATTCTAAACTAGGGCTTATTTTCAGGGTAGGGCTTATATTGCAGTCCTCCTGGAAAAGTACGCTAGGTCTTTTTTTAGGGGTAGGTTTTATTTTCGGGGAAACAGGGTAGGTATCAGTGACTCATCCACATGCAGTAAAAAAGGTAGATTACAGATGCAATCCTGCAAGCGTCACACTAACCAGATGAATATATCCGCTTTTAGTAGTTACCAATTAAGGAATAAATACTACTAGATCAATTCCTTTTAGGCCCCGTACACACCATAGAATCTATCCGCAGATAAATCCCATCGAATGGGTTTCAGCGGATAGATTCTATGGTGTGTACACTCCGGCGGATATTTATCCGCGGATATTTCCGAATTCCAGCAGATAAATATTTGTCGACATGCACAGAATATCTATCCGCTGGAATCGGATCCCACGGATGGATCCGCTCGTCTGTACAGACTCACCGGATCCATCCGTCCAAAGGGATTCCCCGCACGCGTCGTAATGATTTGACGCATGCGTGGAATTCCTTATATGACAGTGTCGCGCCCGTCGCCGCGTCATAATCGCGGCAACGACGCGACACGTCATCGCCAGAGGATTTCAGCGCGGATTTCAATGCGATGGTGTGTACACTCCATCGCATGAAAATCCGCCGAAATCCTCGAGAGGATTTATCCGCGGAAACGGTCCGCTGGACCGTATTCGCGGATAAATTCTCTCGTGTGTATGGGGCCTAAGATTATTGCAGCATATGAAAAAGGGGAGGAACAGGGAGTTTCAAAAGAATCGGCCAGAGAGGAGTACGAATTCAGACTGCAAGTTTATTCATGAATTTTCCACATATAAAAAACACATTTAATAACACAGAAGTGCCAATGTCTCCACAGCACTAATAAAATTAGACACTCGTCTAAAGAGGACAGGTGGCCACCACAACCAGGCAGACAACTCGCACACATACAGTCATGGCCGAAATTGTTGGCACCCCCGAAATTTTTCCAGAAAATTCAGTATTTCTCACAGAAAAGTATTGCAGTAACACATGTTTTACTATACACATGTTTATTCCCTTTGTGTGTGTTGGAAAAAAACAAAAAAAGGGAGGAAAAAAAGGCAATTTGGACATAATGTCACACAAAACTCCAAAAATGGGCTGGTCAAAATTCTTGGCACCCTTAGGCCGAGTACTCACGAGCAAACATGTCCGTTCGAAATGTCCGACGGGCTGTTTCCGGCGTACAAGGCTGTTTTTTCATTTGGCCCGCTGGCTTGTACACACCAGCGGACGATATTTCCCTGCGGACCTGAACGCGTGCACGTAATCCACGTTTGACGTCACTATAAAGGGAAAGGCCAAAGTCAATGGCGACGCCCTCTGTTCCGCTTTTGCTAGTTACGGCTTTGCTCGTGTTAGTGAAGGTTTGGTTAGAGCTGATTCGCGCTTCTCGGTCTCCAGGCTTTAGCAGGTAGTATTTTCTCGTTCAGTGCGTGTGCTTGTGGGTACGTAGTTGGCATTCGGGTACAGGCGTGCAGTTCGTTCTGCTTAGCAGATTCGTACTGTGCGTTCGTATCTGTGTGTCGTGCGTTCTTTGCAGGTACCACTGGATTTGATTGTGCTTTCTGTTGGAGTGTGTTCTTGACTGACCAGCCGGCCGGTTTGAAGCCATGATGGAGCAGCAGCGTCAATTTTCGCGAGTTGGTGCTGTTTATGGGATGGCTGCTGGATATGTTCATTATTCCAGTACTTTGGCCAGAAACAGGGGGCGGAGGCGTTTCTGGACCAAGAATTGGTTGCGCCAGCGTGACCAGTTCTCACATATGCCTCTGCTTAGGGAAATCCAGGAGAATAATCCTAATGACTATAGGAATTTTCTCCGCATGACGGACCCCGTATTCAACAGTCTGCTGGATCTTCTGTCCCCCTATATCACGAGGCAGGACACTGTGATGCGCCAAGCCATCACGGCCGAGCAGAGGCTTATTGCCACGTTGCGGTACCTGGCGACTGGGAGGAGCCTGCAGGACCTCAAGTTCTCAACAGGCATCTCTCCGCAGGCGCTTGGGGTCATCATACCGGACACGTGTGCTGCCATCATTAAAGTTATGCACGAGGAGTATATGAAGGTAAGTTTCCTCATTTTAACCTCACAATGTGTCTTTAATAATGTGGCAAACTAACTTTTTATTTTATTTCCCAGATATGCTGTGTGTTTAACTAACGTTCCCTTTTCTCACTATGCATGTTGATATCAGCTTTTACATGTTCTTTTTATTTTGGCCTACCTGCATATTTTGATCTTACCCAATATTAACCTGTCCAGCATGCTATCTTCGGGCCAACCCCCACCATGCCACTATTTGTTTATTTTTTTGGTTTTCTAAAAACAGTTTAAACACCCCCCACCCCCCCTTCAAAGTGTTTTTGTCCCCATCAGAGGGCTGTGGAGTCTCTTATTAATTAATTGGCCCTATATATTTGTGCCCCGAAATTCTCCCTTCATAATTTGCAAATGCTATTTAAAAAATGTAAAGTTGCACAAGGATGCTTGTATGATTATGTTTGCAATGTTTATGTGCCAAAGTACTAAATCTCTTTTTTTGTTTGTCCCCACAGCTACCCTCCACACCACAGGAATGGCAGTCTGTGGCTTCCCAATTTGCCGAGCGGTGGGATTTTCCTAACTGCGGTGGAGCAATAGATGGGAAACACGTCCGCATTGTGCCCCCACCCCACTCGGGGTCCTACTATTATAATTACAAGGGTTATCATAGTATCGTGTTGATGGCGGTGGTGTCGGCACAGTATGAGTTTCTATATGTGGACGTGGGGAAGAACGGCCGGATGTCAGATGGGGGAGTGTTCGCACGGACTGATTTCTATGATCGTCTCCAAACTGGTGGTCTGGCATTGCCACCAGATGAAGATAATGTGGAAGGACTTCCGTTTGTGTTCCTAGCGGACGAGGCTTTTGGCCTTGGACCTCACCTAATGCGGCCTTTTCCCCAGAGGACCCTCACCTCAGAGAGGAGTGTGTTCAATTTTCGGTTGTCCAGGGCTCGGAGGGTAGTCGAGAATGCCTTTGGGATCCTCAGCAACCGGTTCCGCCTGTTCCTGACATCGATACATTTGGCGGAATATAAATTGAACACCGTTATATTTGCCTGCTGCATTTTGCACAATTTTCTACGCAGGCACTCCCAGACGTACCTAGCCTCCATGGGCTCTGAGGCAGGACTACCCTCAGAGAACATTCCTGGCCTGGACACTGGTCGCGCTGGCTTGGCCCCCCAATCTGCTCGTGAGGTACGCGACAAATATGTTGAGTACTTCATGGGTCGGGGGGCCATTGCTATGCCAGATCATATTTCTTTCTAATTCGGCCCCCAAAGAAAGGAATATTCTCACAACTAATAAATAATTAGACCATTGGACTTTATACAGTTGTTTGTCATTACTGCTTTTTCTCTATTTTTCTGTCTTCCAGGTTATCTCCAAAAATAGTGCACTTCTAGTGCCAGATTTACTTACTCAGATGTATTAACTAACCACATTTGCACATTATTCACTCATCTACTAACTGGGTATTCAGTCTAGAAATAAGAAGCCACTCTTTTTTCTGCTTTTGATGTCTCATTTTTTTTTTTTATTTTAGTCATTTTTTAACAAGAAATGTGTATTTTTAGGCAGAAAACATTTCCTGCAAATTATTGAGACAAAATATTGGCTTTTAATTATTTATTTTTTTGTCTTTATTGACAGTGATTATCAATAATAATGATCGAAACACAATGTAAGAATAATTTCACTGAAACTATACGCTAGAATTTTTGGGCTTGTCATTTGTTTGTGTCTAATTTTTTTTACAAGATTTTAACACAACACAAAACATTTTTTTTTTTTTACAAAAATTAGTTAACTTCTTTCTTTAGGTGAGATTTATTGTTCGTTTTGTGATCTGAAAATGGAAACATTTACAAACCAAAAAAGATCAACACCAAACAAAAATTAAAAAAATGAACAGCAGTCAGTCATATGGATGGTGTGCTTTCACACTGGAACACGCCAAAATTTCTAAATGCACACATTCAGTGAAAACTCGCCAAATGTCATTGGTTAAACAGACAAATGGCCACATGTGCTATCTGACATCATGGGTGATCAATGTCTGTGTTTTGTGGGAGCAAACCCTTCCTCTCAACTACTTGAGGATCGAGGAGGGGTTTGTACCCACAAAGCACAGACAATAGATAGTCTGTGATGGCAGCTAGCACATATTGGCACACTGTGTGTGCATTTAGAAATTTTGGCGTATTATAAAGTACAAAAATTAAAAAGGGTTTTGTGGGCGGGGGATGGGCGGGGGATGGGCTTCTGTGGTTCAGTCTTTGACACGGCCCATCATGTCCATGATATTTTTGTAATTTTGGTTGATGACTAGCATCCTTTGTCGCATGTTCTCCATTTCCGTGCTACACTCTGAAATGACATTTCGCACATTCTGCTCCATGACTAGCATCCTTTCCTGCATAATGTCCATTTCCGTGCTGCACTCCATTAGTTGCTGTATAATGATAGAAGCACTTGCACGTGAAAAATGTGCTACTCCATCTTGATCCCCTAAAAAGAAACAAATTGGCATTCAAAATATGTAAATAATTTCCAGCCTATCTGCATATGTTTGGCCCTATTAATATAGGGGTGACACTGACCTGATGGCCTGATAATTTCCACATCCCCAATTTCTTCATCTTCTATCACTCCTCCTTCTTCCACCACCTCCCCATCATCTTCTATCACTCCTCCTTCTTCCACCACCTCCCCATCATCTTCGACTCCTCCTTCATCCATCAATCCACCTTCTTGCAATTTGCCAAATTGTTCTTCCGCCACTTGCCCTTCATCTGATATAAATTCTAAGTCCAAAATAACTTCTTCCTCCTCTCTTCCTTCCTCCTTTCTTCCTTCCTCTTCTCCTTCCACATCCTCTTCTCCTTCTACATCCTCTTCTCCTTCCACATCCTCTTCTCCTTCCACATCCTCTTCTCCTTCCACATCCTCTTCTCCTTCCACATCCTCCTCTCTTCCTTCCCCAGCCTCCTCCTGCTCAACATGTGGAGGTGTTTGATTTTCCGGGTGTCTGGCCCTCTCTGCCTCCTCCAATTGCTGGCGTCTTCTTTCCCCTATAAGAAATAATAAAAAACAAAAGGTATACTCATCAGCACACTGATATTGGATATCATAAATCGCACACATTGCATAGACGATACATTTATGATGATTTTTGGTTGTTTATTCTTTCAGCAATCCTCCATTTTTGGCGTAGTTCTAGGCCAAGCTCTGATCCTGCCCCTTTTTTGCAAAGAAGTGACACAAATGGATGTCCCCCCAAAACATTAATTCTCGTCGACCCTCCAAATAAATATACTTAGATTTTTGAGACACAGGTGCTTTGCATTTCAAGATGTTAAAACATCAGCTTTATTTGCATTTTGGAGAATGAATCTTGTTTGCCTGTCACATTCACTCAATTTAATTTCTGTGATTTTGCTATTCAACAATGTTGGAAAACCAAGTTTGGGGCCAGTCAGCCATGTCCAGGTGTGTTGTTCCTGGAGTAACGTCACATTTTTGCTAAACAATGTCATATTACGCGTGTTTACTATTTCACAAAATTTGTTTAAGGTTGTTATTTGACATAAACACAATACAGTATCTACACGTGTTCAAAAGTAAAAGCAGGCCAAGGAGGCAGATGTGAAAAAATACATGTCAACACATTATTGCAGACATTCCCCCCCCCCTTAAATAATATGGACTTACTTTTACGCAGAATTTTGAGGATCTTCTTCATGTGATGTGGCTCCCTCAATTTTAAATCGGACCAACGCTTCCGTAGTTGCTCCTTTGACCTGGTGACACCAAACATTCTCCTCATTCTCCTTGCCACCTTGTCCATTATGTGTGACTTCCTACGGTTCGGTGTTTTGTAGGGCCCACATTCACCATCATAATCCTTCCTCCTCATGATGTAAACCAACTCCACCATTTCTTCGAACGCCATATTAGTGGCTTTATATCTTTTAGGCCTGGATCGGGACGGTCCAGCCTCTGTCCCTTCACTTGCGCCATGAGAGCTCCGTGCCCGCTCGTGTGACATCGCCATCTTTCCTTCCCACAGAGATTAGGGGCGTGGAAACGAGGAAATGTCCCGTCAGGGGCGGAGATGAGGGCGGGGATTATTGCATATGCGGAGTGTCGCGAATGCCAACAACGTATTGACGTAGGTTACGCGGAGAATATTCGCGCGATTCCAGAACCTACACAGTTAACGCCATATTTACTTTTTCAATTGATTAGGGGCATGGCAAAGGTGACGAGGGCGGCGTTTCATACATACGCGGAGTGGATAAAAGGCGCTTGACGTGATTACGTAGGTTACGTGTTAATTCAGCGAGCGGAAGAAACGAGGATTGTGAGAGAGGCAGGTAAGAAATTTAAACATGGGATCAGCAGCGGGCTCTAAAATGTAGAGCAATGGGATGGGGGTTTGGTCTGTTGGTTGCACAGTTTTATTAAGCTATTATGTCTCTTGGATACCAGAATGTGATTTTCATACCCAAATGCTTTTGTAGACATCACAAAATAGAGAGATCAAAAATGCTGTGACTCATTAGTAATTATGTAGGGTGTATTCAGATCAGGCCAAGTATTGTTCTGTGTTGGTTGGACAGAGGTCATTAGGAAGTTTCTTTCATGTAATCAATGCTGAGGGGCAGGATATCTACACATGCAATAGTGCCTTGATGAATGCTGTCATTTGTAAGAATTGTGTATGGTTGTACATTTCTATTATTTCCTGCAATGTAACCAAAGGGGCGGCATGTTAAAAAAAAATGTTAGCTAAAACCAACCAATGGGGCAGAGCTGGCCAGCATTTTCAAAACAAGAGACACTGTGTTTGTATTTCTATATAGGTACTACTTTTTTAACAACATATTCTATCAATGTAAATGCTGAGGCTTTTTTTAATTGTGTTTTTGGTTTCTTTTCATTTTTTCTATCTAGAATAAAAAAAAAAAAAAAATAAATTCACAATGGATCTCCTGCAGAGCCAAGACATTATCCAGCATTTGCTGGATAAATTTCGGGAAATGCCCATCCTGTGGGATTCAAAGCAGGACCATTACCACAATAAGGACGTACGAGCGGCAGCACTTGAACAGCTAGCAGCATACATGAGGACATGGGTGCCAGAATGCAGTGCCAACATGGTGAAGGATAAACTTGCCAACCTCAGGGGCACATATAGGAGAGCGTACAAAGCTCACCAAAAGCAGCTAAGATCTGGAGCAGCAGCAAGACCACCAAAGGAACCCAAGCTGTGGTATTACAACCAGATGTCATTTTTGCGGGATCAACTGGAAGGCAGGCCATCAATGTCGAGTCTGAATCCCAACCTTTCCTCCACGCTACCTCCCAGCGGGACTTCCCCAGATCACCACAGCCCTGCAGAGTCGGATGAAGAGGGCCTGGCTGACAGAGAGGCAGATCTGCGCCTCTACGATGATGAGGTATAGTAGTTTCATAACTATTTATGTAATAATATTAATTATTGTTTGATTCTTGACTTGATATTGGTTAATAAAATACAAGCTGGGAAGTAAAAATCTAAAATCGTGGGCAAACAAATAGGTGTCAGGGATGACAACTGCAGGGGTCAGAGGGTGAGTCTGTTTTCAAGTTTAAATTCAAGGCAAAAAATAAGATTCAAGCATGAAAATGTGAGTGAGTATATTCCTAAATATATTACAACATGTCCCTTTTTTTTACACAGGAAGAAGAGACCAGCCAGGAGGTGGCAGATCCTCTCCTCACTGACAGCCAGGCCGAAGGGGTCAGTGGCAGCCAGGAGGAGGCCGGGCCCAGTGGCGTTCAGCAGCTCCCCAGGACAACCACCACCAGCCAGGCTCCTCCACTTTATATTAGGCCACCAGGCCGTAAGAAGAAATTGGGGGCAGTGGAGGAAGCCAGCCTGAAAATGATTCAGGAGGCGAGTGCCATCATGAGGGCCCCCCTCAACCCCACTGAGGCCTACAGTGCCTCCGTGGCACATGACCTGAATCAAGGCACGGAGGAGCAGAGGCAACTGGCAAAGGGCGTGATCAACCAGGCCCTTTGGTGGATGCAGAGGGAGCTGCTGACCCCAGACACTGGGCTATGTGACCCGGCCCGGCTTGCTGAACACCATTCTCATGCTGCCACATCATCCCCACCTGCAAGGGCCCAGGGAAGACCCGCTGGAAGGCAGCCTGGAAGGAAGGTTGCAAGGAAGAGGAGACGTTGATGCCCTGCCTTCCATTTGATCCCCCACAAATGGCATCTTGTTTGGACTACCACAGCTTGGGTTCCTTTGGTTATGTGCTGCTGCTTCAGATTTTATTTAGTGTGCTTCCTGAGGTTGGCTAGTTTATCCTTCACCATGTTTCAAATGCAAGTTTGCATGTATGTTGCTAGCTGTTCAAGTGCTGCCATTCTGATTTTGATCCTTTTTATAATTTGCTCAAATAAAAGCCTTTTTGTTGATTTGAAAAACGTGCCTATTGTTTGTAATACTGTGGGTATTATTTTAGGCATCAAACATTACAAACAAATAAAATGTTTAATCTAAAATATTCACTAACTCATGTGGGGGGGGGGGGGGTCATTTGGTGTGCCAACATGGTAGACAATTTAAACAACCTTCAAAAAAATCCTGTTAAATATACAAACAAAAGCTAAATCAAAACTATTTCCTATTAAAATATTCTAAATGGTGACATAACTATAAACACCTAAAGAAAGTGGGAAAGATAACCATTAAACATTAAAAGCAAAAAATTTGAAATGTGGAGGACCACTAAAAATATGATACGTCGGGCCAATAAAAGTTTGCAAAAATCTTACTACATCACAGCTAACAAATGTCACTTTTCAGTATGGAACAACTCAGTTGAAATAACATGAGCTAAATAACTGATTAGTTATAGCAATAGAAGAATGAATAAAACGACGGCATCAAGCATTGGTTATTGTGTGTTTTGCTTCAGTGTTCTATTGCTAGAATTAATCTTTCTATTGACGAATGTGCCATATCCCAAACAAACGTGAGTTTTACCTGAACGAGCGCTCCCGTGGCCTCATTTAGTCTGAGCATGCGCGGGGTTTTTGTACGTTGGTTTTGTGTACTCACCACCAAACATGTACGTTCGGACAGGATTTGAGCGGACGGTTTTAAAACAAGTTTGGAAATAAATGTCTGCTGAAAAACGGCCCGGCGGGCAAATGTACGGTGAAATTCTGTACGCTCGTAACTACACACGACCAAACATGTATGCTGAAACTGGTCCGCGGGCCAGTTTCAGCAAACATGTTTGGTCGTGAGTATGGGGCCTTAATTTAATATTTGGTTGCACACCCTTTGGGGGAAAAAAACTGAAATCAGTCGCTTCCTATAACCATCAATAAGCTTCTTACACCTCTCACCCGGAATTCTGGACCACTCTTCCTTTGCAAACTGCTCCAGGTCTCTCTTATTGGAAGGGCACCCTTTTTCAACAGCAATTTTAAGATCTCTCCACAGGTGTTCAATGGGATTTAGATCTGGACTCATTGATGGCCACTTTCGAACTCTCCAGCGCTTTGTTGCCCTCCATTTCTGGGTGCTTTTTGACATATGTTTGGGGTCATTGTCCTTAAGGGAAGACCCAAGATCTCGGACGCAAACCCAGCTTTCTGACACTGGGCTCTACATTGCGACCCAAAATCCTTTGGTAATCCTCAGATTTCTTGATGCCTTGCACACATTCAAGGCACCCAGTGCCAGAGGCAGCAAAACAACCCCAAAACGTCATTGAACCTCCACCATATTTCACTGTAGGTACTGTGTTCTTTTCTTTGTAGGCCTCATTCCATTTTCGGTAAACAGTAGAATGATGTGCTTTACCAAAAAGCTCTATCCTGGTCTCATCTGTCCACAAGACGTTTTCCCAGAAGGATTTTGGAAAACTGTAGTCTTGCTTTTTTATGTCTCTGTGTCAGCAGTGGGGTCCTCCTGGGTCTCCTGCCATAGCGTTTCATTTCATTTAAATGTTGATGGATAGTTGGCGCTGACACTGATGCTCCCTGAGCCTGCAGGACAGCTTGAATTTCTTTGGAAATTGTTTGGGGCTGCTTATCCACCATCCGGTCTATCCTGCGTTGCAAACTTTCATCAATTTTTCTCTTCCATCCATTCCCAGGGAGATTAGCTACAGTGCCATGGGTTGCAAACTTCGTGATAATGTTGCGCACTGTTGACAAAGGCAAATCTAGATCTCTGGAGATGGACTTGTAACCTTGAGATTGTTGATATTTTTCCACAATTTTGGTTTTCAAGTCCTCAGACAGTTCTCTTCTCCTCTTTCTGTTGTCCATGCTCAGTGTGGCACACACAGACACACAGTGCAAAGACTAAGACTAAGCCTAGGTTCACACTGCTGCGAATTAAAAATCGCGGTAAAATGCGCGATTTTTCCGCGATTTCGCGGCTGCGATTTTGCCGCGATTTCGGACGCAATTTAATGTAAATCGCGGCCCGAAATCGCAAAAAGTAGTACAGGAACTACTTTTTGAAATTGCAGATGCGGCGTCGCACTGATTAGGACAGTGCCTTTGCCGACAATTGCCGCCGATTTGAGATGCGATTTGACATGTCAAATCGCATCTCAAATCGTTCCAAATCGTACCCAGTGTGAACCAGGGCTAAGACTAATTTTTATCTGCTTTCAGGTGTGATTTTTATATTGCCCACACCTGTAACTTGCCCCTGGTGAGTTTAAAGTAGCATTACTTGCTTGAAACAAACTTATTTATCCACAATTTTGAAAGGGTGCCAAGAATTTTGACCAGCCCATTTTTGGAGTTTTGTGTAACATTATGTCCAATTTGCTTCTTTTCCTCCCTTTTTTTGTTTTGTTCTAATACACACAAATGGAATACACATGTGTATAGCAAAACATGTGTTACTGTAATACTTTTCTGTGATAAATACTTGATTTTCTGGAAAAAGTCCTCTTTCACTTACCTAATCCTTCCATTTTGCTTTTAAATGTCCTTATTCTGAGAAATCCTCACTTCCTGTTCTTCTGTCTGTAACTCCACACAGTAATGCAAGGCTTTCTCCCTGGTGTGGAGAAAGCCTCTTGAGGGGGGAGGGGGCGAGCAGGAGTGTCAGGACGCCCACTAACACACAGCTCCTTTCTCTATATGCAAAGTAGAGAGTGTCCTGACACTCCTGCTTGCCCCCTCCCCCCTAAAGAGGCTTTCTTCACACTGAATATCGGATACATTTTGGGGCAGGCCACCCGATATATAAATTGATCGATCTGATGGACTCAGTTAATTAATGTCTAATGGACAGTGCAGAGAACTAAAGTTCTGAAATCAAGTGTCGGGTACATTTCAAAGCAGGCCACAAAATAGATAGGTAGGTGGATCTAATAGTTCAGCAGGTCTCACTTTGAGAAGATGAGCTCATGCGGATATTCTATCTGCTGATGCAGCATCAGCTAATCAGCCTTGTCAATAGCACAGGCAAAATAGTATACCCATATTGACGGTCATCCCGATATTGAGTTATCGGCTATGGCCAGTAAATGAAACCTATGGTTCTAGGAAAACCGATAGGTTACATTCATTATTTAACTAACGATCGATGCGGGTGTCCCACGATCGGGTCACAGGAACTGAAGAACGGGGAGAGGTGTGTGTTCTTCTCTGTGGCAGTGTCAGTGATCGTCTGTTCCCTGATATAGGGAACGACGATCACTGACATCACACGTCCAGCCCCGCCCCCCTACAGTTAGAAACACATATGAGGTCACACTTAACCCCTCCAGTGCCCCCTAGTGGTTAACCCCTTCACTGCTATTGTCATTTTCACAGTAATCAGTGCATTTTTATAGCACTTTTCGCTGTGAAAATGACAATGGTCCCAAAAATGTGTCAAAAGTGTCTGATGTGTCCGCCATAATGTCGCAGTCATGAAAAAAAATCGCTGATCGCCGCCATTAGTAGTAAAAAAAATTATTAATAAAAATGCCATAAAACTATCCCCTATTTTGTAAACGCTATAAATTTTGCGCAAACCAATCGATAAACGCTTATTGCGATTTTTTTTACTAAAAATAGGTAGAAAAATATGTATCGGCCTAAACTGAGGAAAAAAAATATTTTTTATATATTTTTTGGGGATATTTATTATAGCAAAAAGTAAAAAATATAGAATTTTTTCAAAATTGGCGTTCTATTTTTGTTTATAGCGCAAAAAATAAAAACCGCAGAGGTGATCAAATACCACCAAAAGAAAGCTCTATTTGTGGGGAAAAAAGGATGCCAATTTTGTTTGGGAGCCACGTCGCACGACCGCGCAATTGTTAGTTAAAACGACGCAGTGCCGAATCGCAAAAAGGGGCCAGGTCCTTTACCTGCATAATGGTCCGGGTCTTAACCGGTTAAGAGGAAGCGTCTAATTTTATTAGTGCTGTGGAGACATTGGCACTTCTGTTTTTTATTACATTTATATGTGGATAATTCATGAATGAACTTGCAGTCTTAATCCGTACTCCTCTCTGACCGATTCTTTTGAAACTCCCTGTTTCTCTCCTTTTTGATATATATAGATACTGTTAGTGTATTTCTATACAGATCAGGGAACAAATTATTTTCTCCTACATTTTCAAAGAAAAGAACGAGTGCAGTTATTGCATAATGTAGTAATTCGGAAGTCAGCTCAGTGGAACTGCAAATGCTTGCTGTGTTGTAAGAATCAGGGCAATGTTTGTATTATCACACATATGACACATCGCCTAAATGAAGGTAGGAAAAATAATAGATTGTCAATTCATCAACCACCATATATAGTTCTTTCACATTCCACACAACATTTGCATCAAAAAATAATTTCAGCAAGAGCACTTGGTTTTGTCTTCCAAGATTCTCCAATATAACTAGTATACAGGGTTTAATGGAGACCTTGGGATTGATTTACCAAAGGCAATTTGGCAGTTCACTTTTGCAAAAGGAAATTGTACTATGAAAGGGAATTTGCCCCAAAGGGATTGCGATTAACCGCTTCAGCCCCGGAATAGCAACAATTTTGAAAAAAACATTGGTCCAGATTCCCGTAGAATGGATTAAAACTCCGGCGGCGTAACGTATCTCGTTTACGTTACGCGGCCGCAAGTTTTACGGGCAAGTGCTTGATTCACAAAGCACTTGCCTGTAAAGTTGCGGCGGCGTAGCGTAAATTCTCTGGCGCAAGCCCGCCTAATTCAAATGATCCAGGTAGGGGGCGTGGATCATTTAAATTAGGCGCGTTCCCGCGCCGATTGTACTGCGCATGCGCCGTGCCTAAAATTTCCCGACGTGCATTGCGCTAAATGACGTCGCAAGGACGTCATTGGTTTCGACGTTAACGTAAATGGCGTCCAGCGCCATTCACGGACGACTTACGCAAACGACATACTTTTTTAAATTTCGACGCGGGAACGACGGCCATACTTAACATTGGTTGCCCCTCATATAGCAGGGGCAACTTTACGCGTCGCAAATGCTACGGAAACGTCGTAAATTCACTGCGTCGACCACGCGTACGTTCGGGAATCTCACGTAAATAGCTAATTTGCATAGACGACGGGGAAAACTACGTCGGCGACACCTAGCGGCGGGAAAAAAAATTGCATCTAAGATCTGACAGCGTAAGAGCCTTACGCCTGTCAGATCTAATGGATATCTATGCGTAACTGATTCTAAGAATCAGTCGCATAGATACGCCGATTAGGACTTACGATGGCGCAAATGGCGTTGCGCCGTCGTAAGCCTTTTAAGGATCTGGCCCAAAATCTTTAACTTTTTGCTATAATAAATATCCCCAATTTTTTTTTAAAAATTTAAAATTTGTCCTCAGTTTAGGCTGATTGCGTATTCTTATACATATTTTTGGTAAAAAAAAAAAAAATCACAATAAGCGATATATTGATTGGTTTGCAACTTTGCACAAAAGTTATAGCGTCTACAAAATAGGTGATAGAATTATGTCATTTTTATTATTATTTATTTTTTTACTAGTAATAGCGGCGATTTGTATTGGGACTGCGACATTATGGCGGACACATCAGACACTTTTGACACATTTTTGGGACCATTGACAATTTTACAGCTATCAGTGCTATAAACATTTACTGATTACTGTAAAAATGTCACTGGCAGGGAAGTAGTTAACACTGTGTCCCCTCTCTTTGTTGTAACTGAAGGGGGATGGGACTTACTAGGGGAGATGAAAAATCGCTGTTCATACTTTGTATGAACACACGATCAGTCATTTCTCCCCTAAAAGAACTGGGAGCTGTGTCACGAGCGATGGCGGGTGCCTGGCGGTTATCACGCCCGCCGGGCAATCGCATTGGCGCACAGATGCCCCTAGTGGCCACCTGGTGATCTTGCCAGTAACACACCTCTTGTATTAGGGTGCCCCTAATTATGGATAAAGAAGCACAGGGCACATTTGGACAGCAGCATTGTCAGTTTGGGGGGAGGGGAGTGTTAGATGTACTATCATATTTAGATACACTAACAAATTTACTTCACACTTTATAAGCAGTTATAGCAATATTTTTTTTCCTTTTGGGATAAAGGTCTCATTCACACCATGGTGCAGAGACATCAGTTTTTGTGCATATGTTCTGCAAAGGCTAAAAAAACAAAAAACGATGTCTCCTGTTCACACCACAACACTGGTATCACATGCAGATTTATTCTGCGCAGGAATCTGCAATGTGTGTGCAGTTTTCTGCATGGGGAAAAAAACTGACGTGACATTGGTGTGAATAGGACACATAACTGACGCCAATGAAATCTGATATCCACGTGCATGAAAACTGAGTGAAACTGATGTATCTACAAGTGAAATCGGTGTGGTTTTTCCATCAGTTCACATCAGTTTTCATGCACCTATGGTGTGAACGATCCCTAACGGTTTACAGAAATAACTAAAAGCTGATCATTGTAAGCACCTCTATCAGTGTTAAATGGTTTGTCTCATCCCTGTAACTGATACAATTTGCAAGAGAGTTTGTTCTTTTGAAAAGCAACTGACTGGATCACAGGTGAAAATAAAAGGAAAGAAATCTTAAAAAAAAATCGAAATGAATGCAGCCATCACATCTAAGAATTGTTAAACTGTAATATAATAAATGTTTTGCTTTAAAGCAAACTAAATCTAAAAAAATGGTCTCCCTGCAAAGAAGAACTTGCCTGTCCTGGGGCCTGCACCATTGACCCCTGCAGTGGTAAGAAGAAATTGTTCACTGATACTTTGGAAACTATGGCCGGATTCTCAAACAAGTTACGCCGGCGTATCTCCAGATACGCCGTCGTAACTCTGAGTCCGGCCGGTCGTATCTATGCGCCTGATTCTTAGAATCAGTTACGCATAGATTTGTATTAGATCCGACCGGCGTAAGTCTCTTACGCCGTCGTAGCTTAACTGCATATTTATGCTGGCCGCTAGGGGCGTGTACGCTGATTTACGCCTAGAAATATGTAAATCAGCTAGATACGCGAATTCACAAACGTACGCCCGGCCGACGCAGTACAGATACGCCGTTTACGTTAGGCTTTTCCCGGCGTAAAGTTACCCCTGCTATATGAGGCGTAGATGCGGCGTACCAATGTTAAGTATGGACGTCGTTCCCGCGTCGAATTTTGAAAATTTTACATCGTTTGCGGAAGTCGTTCGCGAATAGGGCTGGACGTCATTTACGTTCACGTCGAAAGCATTGGCTTCTTGCGGGTTAATTTGGAGCATGCGCACTGGGATACTTTCACGGACGGCGCATGCGCCGTTCGTAAAAAGCGTCATTTACGTGGGGTCACATAAAATTTACATAACACACGCCCACATCTACCACATTTGAATTAGACGGGCTTACGCCGGCCTATTTACGCTACGCCGCCGCAACTTTCGTTTGAGAATACGGAACTTGCCTGTAAAAGTTGCGGAGGCGTAACGTAAATAGGATACGTTACGCCCGCACAAAGATACGCAATTCTATGTGAATCAGGGCCTGATACTTTAAGGAGTGTTCATTTTCTGTCTCTGAACTGCAGTCTTGGGTTCAACCCGTCAACATCTGCTTCACCATAAGGCCTCGTACACACGGCCGAGGAACTCGACGTGCCAAACACATCGAGTTCCTCGGCCAGTTCAGCCCTGAAGCCGCCGAGGAGCTCGGCGGGCCGAGAGCTCCCATAGAACAACGAGGAAATAGAGAACATGTTCTCTATTTCCTCGCCGAGCTCCTCGTCGGCTTCCTCGGCCGAAAGTGTACACACGACCAGTTTCCTCATCAGAATTCAGCCAGAAACTCGGTCGGAAGCTGAATTCTGCCGAGGAAACTGGTCGTGTGTACGGGGCCTCAGACACATTAGTGATGCCTGGGCCAGCAGACTGAACTGCTAAGCATGGTAGAGGACATCTGTGTCCCTTTAAACATTTATACCATTTATACACATACTTATATTCATATTATTTGTGGTAAATTGATGTTTCTCTTTTTCTATCTTAGCCTTGATAATAATACATTTCTGCTTATTACATGCCAGTACACACTTTCATCATTTTTTAGCACATGACAGTTCCTTGACACTGTGAGTAACCAACATTCAGTAACGTGCTGACACCAAAATAAGGAAATGGCACGAATTTAAGGATTTGTGCATTGCTTATGAAACAAATGGCTCAAATTATACATAAATACAAAAGCCTTTCAAGGCAAACAGGCCATTTATTATACAATTTTCTTTTTTCATTTTGTTTAGAATTACCTTCAACTATATAGGGCAATGGCCTACCTGATTGCATACAAATTTAAAGTGTTTAGGTTTGACCTCATATTTATGGTTTTGGCAAATCTAAAGGAAAATTGTACAAGAAAAATGTTTTGCGCATTAGCGCAGCTCCCCCCCCCCCCCCCCAACCTGCCATAGTGCTCTGTCCTGTCGCAGCGGAGTGACAGCAAGAGCAGGACAGAGCAGTAGACACAGGACAGGTTAGCACATGGGGCTCTCTCCTGTCTAGCCTGCCAGAGTGCCCTGCAGGAGGACTGGACAGGCTAGTTTCAGGCCAGCAGCACACTGTCATGGTACGCACTCCAAACTGTCCCCTGTAAATGATGTGGTCACGGATCCATGCACTGTCACGGATAGGATGGTGTCAGCCTTCTGCAGGTGTCACCCGAGTGCATTCACCCCCAATAGCAATGCCACTGAATTGTATAATGTATCGTCAGCCTAAGGCCTTGTACACACGGTCGGACCAAACCGATGAGACTGGTCCGTCGGTTCGTTTTCATCGGTTCACCTCTGAAGTGGCCGTACGGCCTGATATGTGTACACACCATCAGTTCAAAATCCGAGCGGGTCAGAACGCAGTGACGTCAAACACACGACGTGCTGAATAAAACGAAGTTCAATGCTTCCAAGCATGCGTCGACTTTTCTGAGCATGCGGGGGTTTTGAACCGATGCTTTTCTGTACTAACCATCGGTTTGGTCCGATCGCCCAGCGGTCCAGCGGTTCGGTTTTGACGCATGTTTAGAAATTTTGGACCGAAGGAAACCAGACCGCTAGCCTATACACACGGTCGGTTTGGTCCGATGAAACTGAACTTCGGTTCATTCTCAGCGGACCAAACCGACCGTGTGTACGAGGCCTTAGAGTGCCTTTAGACTGAAAGTGCCCGGGCGTCGGCGGTAAAACGCTAGCGGGTGAAAAAGGGTTCAAAGCACCCACAAAGCGCTGCTGCTGCTGCGACGCTTTGCTAGTGGTTTGGCAGCGCTGCCTATTGCTTTCAATGTAAACCGCTCCTAAAGCGCTGCAAAGAAGCTGCTTGCAGGATTTTTTTTTGATGTCCTATCAGAGCAGCGCCCGAATGTAAAAGCACTCGGGCTTTCACACTGGGATTGCAGATTAGGGTTTTTTCAGGCGCTTTACAGGCGTTATTTTTAGTGCTTAAGCACCTGAAAAAAAGCCTCAAGTGTGAAAGGGGTCTTAAGCATGAAAAGCTCTTGGCTGGGGGAACCAGTTGTCAGTGTAGTAAATATAAGGGGCCTTAAAGAGGAAGTAAACCCTCTTGTAAAAAAAAAAAAAAAAGACAACCTGCAAGACAAAGGCATAATGAGCTAGTATGTAAACATGTTCCTAAATAGCTTCCTTTACCTTAGTGCAGTCCTCCTTCACTTACCTCATCCTTCCATTTTGCTTTTAAATGTCCTTCTTTCTTTTGAGAAATCCTCACTTCCTGTTCTTCCGTCTGTAACTCCACACAGTAATGAAAGGCTTTCTCCCTGGTGTGGAGAAAGCCTCTTGAGGGGGGAGGGGGCGAGCAGTAAATCTGAGGGGTAGATCTGAAATAAGGGGAAGCTCTGTTGATTTTCTTATCCAATTATGTGCAAGCTAAAATGCTGTTTTTTTTATTTTCCTTGCATGTCCCCCTCGGATCCTGGCCCTGAGGGAATACTACCCTGGGGGGAGGGAGTTGGTGCGAAGGGTGGAAACTGAATGTATCAATTTATTATTTGTAATATGAATGAAGAACAGGATGATATATTTAGTTTGTACGAGGGTGATCTATCGACTGAGATTTGGTTTCCTGTATAAATGAAAAGGGAAAAAATAAAGAAATTGAAAATAAATAAAGAAGGGTCAGTCAATGTAAAAAACGTACCTTTCAGCTATGAATGAATGTTAATGGAAATGCCTCCCTGTCAGACTTACAGATTTTACTAGGGTTGTCCAGATACCGATACCAGTATCGGTATCGGGACCGATACCGAGTATTTGCGCGAGTACTCGTACTCGCGCAAATACTCCCGATACCAAAATAGAATACTTTTTTTTTTTTTTTGTGACATCGAACACAAATTGGATGGCACCATTGGATGGCACTGATAGGTGGCACTGGCATTGATTGAATGGCACTCATAAATGGATGGCACTGATAGGTGGCACTGGCATTGATTGGGTGGCACTGATGAGATGCACTAATAAGCTGCCTCCCTGCACTGATGCACTAATGGGCACTGATCTGCACTGATAGGTGGCACTGGCTAGCTGCACTTTTGGGCACTGGCACCAATGAGCTGCACTGACAGTGATCACTCCTTCAATGATATGTAGTTTTCCAGTACCGTATGCTAAAAAACAGCCCCACACCATGATGTACCAGTTCTTCATAATTCTAAAGAAAATATCTTTGGTCTGTATTGTGGTTTGAAAACGGTCACATGACATTAAAAAAAAGTATCGGTATTCGGTATCGGCGACTACTTGAAAAAAAGTATCGGTACTTGTACTCGGTCCTAAAAAAGTGGTATCGGGACAACCCCAGATTTTACCTACCTTTGATCACCTCTGCGGTTTTTATTTTTTGCGCTATAAACAGAAAAAGAGCAACAATTTTGAAAAAAAAAGCAATTTTACTTTTTGCTATAATAAATATCCCCAAAATATATATATAAAAAAAAAATTCTTTCTCAGTTTAGGCCGAATTATATTCTTCTACATATTTTTGGGGAACAAAAATCGCAATAAGCATATATAGATTGATTTGTGCAAAAGTTATAGCGTCTACAAAAGGGGGATAGATTTATGGCATTTATATTATAATTTTTTTTATTAGTAATGGCGCGATCTGCGATTTTTATCGTGACTGACATGGCGCACACATCGGACACTTTTGACACTATTTTGGGACCATTGTCAATTATACAGCGATCGGTGCTCTAAAAATGCACTGATACTGTTTAAATGACACTGGTAGGGAAGGGGTTAAACTCTAGGTGGCGATCAAGGGGTTAAGTGTGTCCTCGGGAGTGATTCTAACTGTGGGGGGGGTGGGCTACCACTGACATGACAGAGATCACTGCTCCCGATGAGGGAGCAGTAGATCACTGTCATGTCACTAGGCAGAACAGGGAAATGCTTTGTTTACATAGGCATCTCCCCGTTCTGTCTTTCGGTCTCACGATCGCGGGCCGCCGGCGAACATCGCGGAAAATTTAAAGGGATGTATCTGTATGCCCATTTGCCTGCCTGTCCGATTCTGCCGACGTATATGTGTGTCAACATGTGGTTTTAAAAAGAAATGACCTTAGTGAATGATGCTAACAAAGAACAGATGAGAATTGTTTGTATTTATTATTTTTTTCAGAAAAAAAACAAGAAAGGATCTGTGGACATCACAAAGATTAAGTGCGTGGAAGTGGTGAAGAACGGAATGGACCAAGTGCCTTGTCAGAATAAATATGCGTTTCAGGTATAGCTCGATTAGTTTCTACTTATTGAGGAGTCATCTTTGGTTGGCTATAAAAGATTTTCAAGAACTGTTGAAAGCATATATAAACCCAAGAGCAAGAATGTAATATTTTTAGGAGCTTACCAGTCCCTAGAAATGGGGGCTGCATTAGTTTTAGTTTTTCAGACCATGAACTATTTTAGAAAGTACAGAAAAAACCTTTCCAATGACCTAAACTAGAAGTACAAACAATGTTATCTTTCCTCTGTAAACAAATAATATCTTACCCCCTCCCATGTAAAGCGGATGAAGAGAGAAAGACATGTTTGTTGTCCAGTGTGGGTGAAAATCATGGCTCCCTCCATAGATATAGTAGGAGAAAGGGTGTAGCCACCCAGGGACAGAACGTGTTCACAAGGTTGTCAGGAGAAAACAATGACTGAAAAAAATGAAAATAATTTATCTAGGCATTTAGATATGTTTTAAAGGAAACCTGTACGGAGAGAAATATTAGGGCGACTGTTGCTGATCTCTCACTCTCTCTCTCTCTCTAAATTTTAGTTTATTGGCTGTTCATGCAGATCCGCTTCTTAGCCACTGACCCGGAACGAGTATCAGATACCAAGCCTTTGCTCCATGAATCATGGAGCAAAGCGGAGCAACAGCCGTTTTGGAATTTACTAAAAGAATGCGCTGCCAAAGCAGCACAATTCCTTATTTACTATAATGCCGAGTGCACCCAGGAGGGGGCGCATGGTGCACCTCTATGAACCTGGCGCATGGCATTTAGAAATGTAAAATTAAAGTATTTGTGAGTGTGTTTATTAGGGGGGGGGGATGTGCGGTGATGTGGGGAAGTGTAGTGACATGTGTTTGTTTAACTTTTACGGGCCGAATTAAAAGTATAAGGGAATTTTCTGAAAACGAGCCGCTATGCCGGCAAGTACATTTAAACCTGCGGGAGGTTTATTTGAGTACTGCGCATGCGTGAGCGGCAAATTCAGGCACTTACGCACGCCGCTCCACTACGCCGGCAAAATATTGGTAAATACCAAGCGGCGTAGCTGCCTTTGCGTGGCTTGAAGTGGCGCACGTGAATGCCCCAATCGTTTTCAGCTTTATTTGGAACTCCGCGCCAAATAAAAAAAAAAAACGACGTGGGTTCCCCTTCAGGAGCATATCAGGCCCTTAGGTTTGGTATGGATTGTAAGGGGGAAATCCTACCCAGTGAGGGTTCCCCCAAGATCCATACCAAACCCTTATCCGAGCACAGCGGAGAAGCCCGGGCCCGGCAGAAGAGGGAAGAGAGAAGACCAGGCCCCGCGGTGGAGCCCGGCAGAAGAGGGAAGAGAGAAGACAGTGGAGAAGACCGGGCCCGGCATAAGAGGGAACAGAGAAGACCGCCGCCCCCCGCAGAAGACAGCGGAGAAGACTGGGCCCACCCCCCCTTTGTAAAAGAACTTAAAGAAGAAAGGGGGAGGGGGCCCGGCAGAAGACAGCGTGAAGTCCAGTCCCCCCCCCAGCAGAAGACAGCGGAGAAGACCGGGCCCAGCAGAAGAGGGAACAGAGAAGACCGTCGCCCCCCCCCCGCAGAAGACAGCGGAGAAGACCGGGCCCACCCCCCCTTTGTAAAAGAACTTAAAGAAGAAAGGGGGAGGGGGCCCGGCAGAAGACAGCGTGAAGTCCGGTCCCCCCCCCCCTGGCAGAAGACAGCGGAGAAGACCGGGCGCACCCCCCCAATGTAAAAGAGCTTAAAGGGGAGGGGGCCCCTGCAGAAGGCGGCAGAAAAGACCAGGCGCACCCCCCCCCCCCAATGTAAAAGAGCTTAAAGGGAGAGGGGGCCCCCGCAAACTGCTCCCGAAAAAAACGGCCGTTTTAAAAAATAAAAAAAGCATTGATACATGTCCCCTGGGGCAGGACTCAGGTCCCCAAACACATTTTAGGACAAAAACTAGCATATTAACCTTTAAAATTAACACTTTTGATTTCTCCCATAGACTTCTAAAGGGAGTTCGGCGGCGGCTTTACATATTAATTGCATGGCGCTGGCTGCTGCACCGGTTCATGCGCCTAATTAAGGATTCATCCGGCCTGCCAATTAAGCCATGAACCGGCGCAGCGTATTGTTTTTAGTAAATCAGCCCCATGGTGTATTACATGCTGTTCATACTCAGTCACTATGGAATTCCTTTTCTGTATTCTGCAAAAAAACTGGTTGATCCTGCTGCTCTCTATCTTCCTCTTCTGTTCATGTCCCCAACTCAGCCAAGGATTTTTTCAGCTGTGTTGGCAGCTCTGCACATGTAAATTTTTTAGTGACTTTCTATGCTGAGCAATTCCTCTCTATCACATTTAAGCAGCCCATATGACTATAGAGTGGGCGTATACACAGTGGTTAATGACAGCCCACTCCTTCCTTCCTCCTCCACACCCACTAACTAGCTAAACGCAATGGGGGAGAGATATTACATGTAGATTAATGAAGGTTTCACCTCCCTCTTTTTATAATACACAAGCTGGAGAGACGTGACACAGCCTGTGACTGGCAGAAATCCACCCACACCATTTTATTTCCATAAAATAATAAAGATTTGATTTCAAATATATATTTGTATGTCGATTTACAGTTTACTGATATTATTCCAAAGACTGTTTTTTTTTATTTTATTTTGAACATGTGTCCAGCAGCAGAGGACTAGAAGCTCCTCCTGCTTGTTTCCCTGCAGACAGCATGGGAAAGATCTTGGTCATGTGACAGCTATATATCGATTAGGAAAAAAGGTACTTAGATGTTTTTTTTTTTTTTTTATTAAAATATTTACAGTGCCATCATCCATATACAGAAATGAAAGGGATAATGTAAATTAAACAGTGTGTTTAGTATCACTTTAAAGCAGAGCTCCAGACTGGAAACATTTTTTTTTTTTAAAGTTAGCAGCTACGAATACTGTAGCTGCTGACTTTTAATATAAGGACGCTTTCCTGTCCAGGAATCCCACAATGTCGGCACCCCAGGCCAATTCATCAATCAGATTCGGGTGCACCCCAAACTCACTATTTCACACTATATTGCCAAAAGTATTGGACCACCCCTCCAATTTATTTGGTGAATGAATGAATGAAAAACTTATAAAGCGCGGCGCATGCGAACTGAATCGCTTCTGGGCGCTAGTTGTTCGTGTCTCATGACATCAGAAGAGCAGAGTTTTGATCTGTCTTCTGAAAGTCAGGTGGTTTTCCTCCAACCGAATGCTGGTTGGCAAAGCGTTCCATAGTCTCGGACCTTGAAAAGCAAACCTTCTTTCTCCTTTGGACTTGTATTTGGTTTTTGGTACCCTGACCAGATTTTGGTCGGTGGATCGCAGAACGCGATTCGAATTGTGAGGTTCTATCTTGTCGCAAAGATATTGCGGAGCCTTCCCATGGATGCACTTATGTGTCAGGCAGAGTGCTTTGAATGCAATTCTGTCTTTTACTGGCAACCAATGAAGGGTTCTCAGCGAAGGTGAGATTGATTCCCATTTTTTTTTCCCAGTCACCAGTCTGGCGGCCGTATTCTGAACGACTTGCAGACGGGAGATTTGGTACTTTGGGAGTCCGAGGTAAAGGGCGTTAGCATAGTCCAGTCTGGAATTCACGATTGTTCCCACCACGACTGCTACGTCTTCTTTGGGAATAAATGGAATAAGTCTGCGTAGTAGGCGCAACAAATGGTGCGCTCCGCTGACTACTGACCCTATTTGTGCGTCCATTGTCATGAAGGTGTCGAAGATGACCCCGAGACTTTTGACTTTGGAGCTAGGGGTGATGATTTGGCCCAGAATGGGCGGCGGTGTCCAGGTTGTTGCCAGTTGACTCTTTCGGCTGGCGTGAAACATAAGAAGTTCTGTTTTGGAACTGTTGAGTTTAAGATAACTCTTAGTCATCCAGTTTTCTATCAAAGAGAAACATTTCTCTAAACTGAGATGATGATCCTTTTTGTTGCAGATGCGAAAATACAGTTGCGTATCGTCTGCATAAGAGTGATAGAGTAGTTCTTGGCTACTGATAATATCAAAGAGAGGGCGAAGATAGATGTTGAAAAGCACCGGTGACAGGGGGGATCCTTGGGGGACTCCACATGACACCGTGCGCTTTTCCGACGTGAAAGAACCCAGTTTAACTGTTTGTGATCGGTTTTCAAGAAAGGAAGAAAACCATGGTAAATCACCTTCTGCGACTCCTGCTACCTTGGCTAGTCGCATCAGTAACAGTTTGTGGTCTACCGTGTCAAAGGCTGCGCTTAGGTCCAGCAGAACCAGGAGACAAGATTCTCCTTCGTCAGCGGCCTCGAGGGCATCGTCCCATATTTTGATGGAGATGGGGGATGGGAGATGGGATTATGGTGTGGGTTTGTTTTTCAGGGGTTGGGCTTGGCCCCTTAGTTCCAGTAAATGGAAATCTTAAGGCATCAGCCTATAAAGACATTTTGGACAATCTAATGCTTCAAACTTTGTAGAAACAGTTTGGGGATGGCCCCTTCCTGTTCCAACATGACTGCACACCAGTGTACAAAGAAAAGTCCATAAAGACATGGATTAGTGAGTTTGGGGTGGAGGAGCTTGACTGGCCTACACAGAATCCTGACCTCAACCCGAAAGAACACCTTTGGGAAAAATTAGAGTGGAAACTGGAAACTGCGAGCCAGGGCTTCTCGTCCAACATCAGTGTGCTTCTGGAAGAATGGTCAAACATTCCCATAGACACACTCCTAAACCTTGTGGACAGCCTTCCCAGAAGAGTTGAAGCTGTTATAGCTGCAAAGGGTGGACAAACTCAATATTGAACCCTACGGACTAAGACTGTCATGCCATTGAAGTTCATGTGTGTGGAAAAGCAGGCATCCCAATACTTTTAATAATGTACATGGAAGCAACCCTCTCTATAGTACGGTCCTAATTCTAAGGCCCCGTACACACGACCGAACATGTCTGCTGAAACTGGTCCACGGACCAGTTTCAGCGGACATGTTCGGTCGTGTGTACGGCCAATCGGACAATTGTCCAGCGGATCGGACAGGTTTCCAGCGGACAAATGTTTCTTAGCATGCTAAGAAACATGTTGGCTGGAAGCCTGTCCGTCGAACATGTTCGGCCGTCTGTACAGACTCACCGGACATGTCCGCTCGGCCGAAAGCCCTCGCATGCGTCGAAGTGATTCGACGCATGCGTGAAAGCATTAACTTTCCTGGGCCGCGCACGTCGCCGCGTAATCGTCGCAGCGACGGCGCGGCCACGTCACCGCGTGTCGTGTCCACGCGGATTTCTGTTTGATGGTGTGTACAACCATCAGACAGAAATCCGGCAGCGGACTGTCTGCTGAAAACGGTCCGCCGTTTTCAGCGGACAGTCCGTCCGTGTGTACGAGGCCTTATGTTTGAGAATCTCTATATTGGAACATATATAGTAATGGAGACATTAAGGACGGCTATGCCTAGGGGAAGCCCATTCCTCCTTAAAGTGGTTTTAAAGCCTAATGCCGCGTACACACGGTCAGAATTTCCGACAACAAATGTTCGATGTGAGCTTGTTGTCGGAAAATCCAACTGTGTGTAGGCTCCATTGGACATTTGCTGTCGGAATTTCCGACAACAAATGTTTGACAGCATTCGGTTGGAGGAAAACCACCTGACTTTCAGAAGACGGATCAAAACTCTGCTCTTTTGATGTCATGAGACACGAACAACTAGCGCCCAGAAGCGATTCAGTTCGCATGCGCCGCGCTTTATAAGTTTTTCATTCATTCATGCTCGGAATCAATTTGACGCATGCTCGGAATCATTTAACTTCATTTTTCTCGGCTCGTCGTAGTGTTGTACGTGACTGTGTTCTTGGCGTTCTGAATTTCCGACAACATTTGTGTGACTGTGTGTATGCAACACAAGTTTGAGCCAACACTCCGTCGGAAAAAAAATCCACGGTTTTGTTGTTGGAATGTCCGATCACGTGTACGTGGCATTAGGTTCCATTCACACCTGAGCGATCTGCAGTGACAGCTGCAGCCACTCAATTTATTTTTTAGTTGACCTGAATGTCACTCATTTTGACATTTGGCTCTCTCTGCCCCAAAAGAAGCTCATGTACCAAATCTTGGCTTAAGGGCAGGAGCGTTTGGAGGCACAATTTTTTGCAGCGATTATAGTGCGATTTGTCGATCGACAATTGCAGCAACATCGCCCCGCGCTTGGGGTGCCATTTAGAAATAATGGCACCCCAAGCGCATTTCACGATACGCCAATCCACAAACGTACGTCCGCCCGGCGCTTTTTTTTATGTAGTTTCCGTAAGGCTTCTTTCGGCGTAACGTTACCCCTGCTCTATGAGGCGTACGCAATGTTAAGTATGGACGTCGGACCAGCGTAGAATTTTCCGTTGTGTACGTTGTTTGCGTAAAACGTTTGCGAATAGGGCTTTGCGTAAATTACGTTCACGTCGTCTAGGCATTGAGCGGGCGTAATTTAATTTGAAAATCCGACGTGATACTGAGCATGGGCGCGCATGCGCCGTACAAAAAAAGCGGCATTTACGCTATTTTTCAGCAGAAACGCGGGGGAACGCAGTTCCGGCACCTACAGAAAGGAGTGTGCTGGGGTGTGCTGGAGGGTCTATTGATGCTTGCTGCTGGGAGATCTATTGTCACTGTTGAGGATCTATTTTTGTGTGGAGGTCTCTTGTTACTGGGTAGATCTATTGTTGCTAGTGGGGGGGGATCTTATGTTTCTAGGGGGGAGCAATTGTTGCTGGGAGGGATCTACTGTTGAGGTCTATTGTTGCTGCCTCCTGGAGGGTGTATTAATGCAGTCTATTGTTGCTGGGGTGGTATTTTGTTGTGTGGGGGCTCTATTTTTGCTGGGGTAGGGTCTATTGTTTCTTACTGAAGGGGGATCTATTTTACTGTATTTCTTTGTTTTCATTAATAAATTCCTGGCAAATCACTTAGTTCCAAAAATGATACTTGGTTCTGTATTCTCTAAAATGGGCAGTACAGGGAGGCTGGTAGGAGGTGGAACCAAGGAACGGTGCTCAGGGGCGGGTAGGGAGCAGAAACGAAAGGTGAAGGTCGGAGTTCCTGCACCTATTCTCATAGAAAAATAGCCCTGATTGGGACTATATAAAGATCCCCTTCATACCTAACACCTTCATTGTTATCAGTGTGATCAGTGACTGATCTTTGAGGTTTGACCACTAATGACTTGTATGAGCTCATTCAATGTTAGTATGATAAGTGAGTCTTGTTTTATTGTTCCTTTCCAGGTTGTCTATGACACAAACACACTGTATATTTTTTCCCCAACGCCAGAGAGCCGTGACCAATGGGTGAAGTGTATAAAAAAAGGTAATGATTTTCTGATATTCTTCAGGGATTGACTAGTTTTCTGAGTTCATATGTAATATTTCAGATATATTGGCAATAGATTTATCACTTCTGTCACACGGCAAGAATATGCTAAATAGGAAAATTTGGGGTTCTCTACACTTGCTGTTGGGGAGGTGATAAAAACTGACGGTTTAGTTGTGTTTTCTACCACCTCCCCTTGAAGCAAATCTTCACTGCATCTAAGCACTATAATCCAAAAACATGATTTCATTCATTTTTAATATTAAAAGCAAACTCACCCATCCATCCATGTCTCTGTGTGCTTTATTTTGCAGAGAAATCACTTAAAAAAACACCCCCCTAGTATTTCTAGCTGTGGCCATCTTGAGTAAGGGCAAGTGATTCATGCGGCATTTACCACCCAGAATCCATCTGCCTATAGCTCATGCATGGCATTGCATGGAAGAGAGTGGGCTTAGATGAGCAAATCCTTCCCCCTCCTGAAGACTCCTGGGATGTATCACATCATTTGCATAAGCAAGAAACCAGGAAGTAACTGAAGAAATGTTAAAAAAAAAGTTTAAAACAAGTAAATATGATATACTTTCCTATCTATTTACTAATGTTAACAGCATGAGGATTCAAACTAATCAATGTAGATTGGCAGAATGAATTTCCACTTTTAGGTTCAATAAAAGTTTTATTAGAAATTTTTTGACAGAAATCAAAGAAAACGGGTACCGGTCACCCCACATTGGGCGGGCCGGACTACCCCGAAGTAGACAGACACTTTCCACAAGAATTTCCACTTTTAGCTGCAAAGGTGTGTAATGCATGTGGTTGCAGTGCGGTGTGGTGTTGCATTTACAGGGTGAGAATAGGAGGTGAGGAGGTGATATGCCACCTCCTCAGCACCTGTGAAAGGCCTCTGAAGAGGGCTCCACCATGGTTTGCATGGGCCAGGCAGGCTGAATTCCAAGTATTACTGTAAAATAATACCTAATCCTGAATCCTAAAGCCCTGCATTGCAGTAAAAACTCCACAGTTGTTCTAACCCTTCTCCACTGTAACAAAAACTTTAAGTAAGTTGCAGTAATAAATCCTAATGGCAAAGTTAAAGTAGACCTGTAAGTTACATTATGTGAAACTTACCTGCAAACAAATCTCTCGTTGTCACCGCTGCCCGTCTTCTTTCCGGGTCCGCGGACTCCGGCTGTGTGACTGGCCGAAGCTGCGTGATGTCACTCCCACGCATGCACGCAGGAGCTGCCCATCACGGTACATGGCTCTGAAGGAACGGCACAGGTTGCTGTTCCTTCAGAGCGAATGCGGCGATGACAAAAATCACCAGGGTATGTAAACTTTTGATCAGGGTCAATTGGCTAGTTTCTGTTGCAATTATGATTTAAGAAGAGCATACACAGTTAATTTATAATAAATGGCTTCAGCCAAACACTAACCATGAGTGAAAGAAACGTTTTTTTGTTTTCATTTATATTCTCTGAAAAATGGCCAAGAAATCATAAATTCTGCCAGGGTTTGTAAACTTATGAGCACAACATAGAATTCTCTGGTACAGCCCCCAGCATGTGGCCGTACATGGCCAGCTTTATCCTGAAGATGATTTTTGAATCTCTGATAACCATTGAGTTCCTTTGTAGGAATAAAGAACAACAGCTACATCTTGCCCAAATATCACCCCAGTCTTTGGTCAGATGGTGTTTATCAGTGCTGCAGGCAAACAGAGAAAATGGCGCCAGGATGTGAGGCATATAATCTCTTTGAAGTTAGTAAGTAACTTTTAATTATTAATCTAACTGGTGTAGATATTGCTTGTTAAATGTTTTTAATCCTAAAAACAAACATTTTATATATTGCAGCTTACTAGCCAGACGTGGTGGCCTATCATTTTTATTTTTTCAAAAATGTTCTCCTTTGTTTTTCACCTGACGATCCTGCCAGTAACACATTTTCTGAACAGGGGTGACACTGCTTGCTCATTGTACTGAACTGATGGAAGAGCAGCGTTGTCACCTAGACTGGTCTTCTGGTTTGGATGAAAAAAAGAGACAATAAGAAGATTTACTAAAACCATTGCACACAGAATCTGGTGCCACTGTTCAGTGTAACCAATCAGCTTCCAGGTTTTATGGTCAAAGCTTAATTGAACAAGCTGAATTTAGAAGCTGATTGGTTACTATGCACAACTGCACCAGATTCTGTGTGCACCAGTTTTAGTAAATTTCCCCCATTGAATCTACGGTACCTAGTGAGACACAGACATCAATACAAAATACAGGGGTTCTATTCCTTCCCCACTATATCCAATTGGAAAAAAAAATTGGGCTCTATGTATATGCAAACAAAAATTTCCAAAGGGACAAACTTCAAAATGTTTCTCCTACATGAACAGAACGAACGATTCCCATTTAATGTGCATTGTGTTCATATGATTTTCGTACGAGAAAAATCTAATACGAAAGACTGCGCATGATCAGAAACAGTAAACATAAAAAAAAGCCTTTTGTCGTATGAAAATTTTCGTACATTATTTCCTTCCTCGGTTCCGACTTACTGTAAGGCCGCGTACACACGGTCGGTCCAAACCGATGAAAACGGACTGAACGACCTCTTCATCGGTCCAAACCGATCGTGTGTGGGCCCCATCGGTCAGTTATACTTTGGTCAAAAATTTTAGAACTTGCTTCAAAATTGAACCGATGGACGACTAACGGATAGGTCAAAACCGATGGTTAGTACGCAAAATCATCGGTTAAAAACCCGCGTATGCTCAGAATCAAGTCGACGCATGCTTGGAAGCATTGAACTTCATTTTTCTCTGCACGTCGTTGTGTTTTACGTCACCTCGTTGGACTCGATCGTTTTTTTAACTCATGGTGTGTAGGCTTATCAGACCATCAGTCACCTTCATCGGTTAACCGATGAGAACGGTCCCTGGAAGGTAAATACTTCCACGCATGCGTCGAATCACTTAGACGCATGCGAGGGATGGGGATCGCTTGGACTTATCCGGTGAGTCTGTACAGATGACCGGATCAGTCCGACGGACAGGTTTCCAGCGGATAGATTTCTTCGCATGCTAAGAAATTTTTATCCGCTTGAAAACCAGTCGGCTGGAGAAATGTCCGCCGAAAAATATCCGGTAGGCCGTACACATGACCGGATTTGTCTGCTGGAACTGATCCGCGGATAAATCCCAACGGACAGATCCGGTCGTGTGTACGGGGCCTTATAGTGTGTAGCTGTCTTAACCCTCCTAGCGGTATTCCCGAGTCTGACTCAGGGTGAGATTTTCATACTAAAAGCGGTAACCCCGAGTCAGATTCGGGCTTGCCTCGCTGCAGCAGTAGACAAAGTTACTTACCTTGTCCCTGGATCCAGCGATGCCACCGCGCTGTGTGAGCGAGTGGGTGCTCGCTCGATTCACACAGCGTCCTCCTGTGCCGCCGATCTCCGTTCCCTGCGACGTTACGACGCACGGGAGCGGAGAACGGCGCCAAATTCAAAAACGTAAACAAACACATTACATACAGTATACTGTAATCTTATAGATTACAGTACTGTATGTAAAAAATACACCCCCCCCTTTGTCCCTAGTGGTCTGCCCAGTGTCCTACATGTACTTTTATATAATAAAAACCTTTCTTTCTGCCTGCAAACTGTAGATTGTCCATAGCAACCAAAAGTGTCCCTTTATGTCAAAAATGGTTTTAGAGCAGCTAGAAAACAGCGATAATAAATTATAATCACTTGCAGAAATGTGCGATAGTGATTTGTGGGTAAATTCGTCATAAAAAAATAAAAGTAATGACAGCAACAATTCTGCAACTGAGCAAATTTCAGTGATTTTGAGTTGATTACATTATCGAATAATTTTTATTATAATTATATTATTGCTTGTTATAATTATTTATAATTATTTATTATATTATAATTTATAATTTTGTTTTTAAAAAAATTCATACCCGGAATGCCTACTAGACTCTTGTTTGGTCAGATTTAAGTGAGTTATTCCTAAGAATTACAGGCCTACAGTATAAAACGCCAAATTTCCTTGCAAATAATGGTACCGCTTTCAGCACCTTTTTTCTGAAATAATCATACCGCCAGGGAGGTTAAGCATGTAATATGTTTGTCACTGAAGCCAGAGGGGGTTATTTACGAAAGGCAAATCCACTTTGCACTACAAGTGCAAACTACAAGTGCAAAGTGCACTTGGAAGTGCAGTTGCTGTAGATCTGAGGGAAAGATCTGAAATGAGGGGAAGCTCTGCTGATTTTATCATCCAATCATGTGCAAGCTAAAATGCTGTTTTTTATTCTCCTTGCCTGTCCCCCTCGTATCTACAGCGACTGCACTTCCAAGTGCACTTTCAGTGCAATTTTAAGTGCACTTTGCATGTGTAGTTTGCACTTGTAGCGCAAAGTGGATTTGCCTTTCATAAATCACCCCCATTGTGTCTGAAGCTAATCTGTTAGTTATTTGTGAAATCAGAGTTCTTATTTGTTTCAAAAAATGTATTGTTTTTTTTTTAGCTTATACTTAATATTCCTGACAATAAACAATTGTTTTGTTAACTTTGCCTTCATCTTTGTTTCCTTTACCCAGATGCATCTAAGCCCCTGCCACCTACACCAGATGCTAAGGTAAGACCAGGAGATGGGCCTAAAAACATAAGTAGATGTCTGTGTACAGACCGGGAGGCTTAGTAATATGTCTGTCTGCTTACAAATATGTCAATTAAGAGGAATGTTCTAGATTTAAAAATAACATGTCCCTGTTAATGAGGCTATTGATATACAGTTGTGTTCAAAATTATTCAACCCCCCAACGCTGTAAAGGGTTTTAGGGAATTTAGTGTACATTTGTAATTGTATTCAGAATGAAATCCTACAAGGACTTCTTAAAGAACCATATGCAACTAAAATGACATCAATTGGTTTTGTAATACAGTAGTAAATGTTTATTTTGTGAATTCTTCATTTACACAATTATTCAACCCCTTAAAGACTACCACTCTGAAGAACAGAGGTTCATTGAAGTGTTTTCAATCAGGTATTGAAAACACCTGTGGATGTCAGGGAGCAGCAATAAAGCCTAATAAGCACCAATCAGGCAGCTTTAAAATGACTGTGATACTCCGCTCTTTCTAGACATTTACTGGTGTGGTTACAAACATGGTGAAGTCAAGAGAATGGTCCGGGAAGACAAGAGAAGAGGTGATTACTCTTCACAGGAAGGGCAATGGCTATAAGAAGATTGCAAAGATGTTAAACATACCAAGAGACACCATAGGAAGCATCATTCGCAAATTCAAGCCAAAGGGCACTGTTGAAACGCTACCTGGTCGTGGCAGAAAGAAGATGCTGACTTTGACTGCTGTGCGCTACCTGAAGCGTAGAGTGGAGAAAAATCCCCTTGTGACTGCTGAGGAACTGAGAAAAGATTTGTCAGATGTGGGTACTGAAGTTTCTGCTCAGACAATAAGGCGCACACTGCGTAATGAAGGCCTCCATGCCAGAACTCCCAGGCGCACCCCCTTGCTGTCTCCAAAGAATAAGAAGAGTCGACTGCAGTATGCCAAAAGTCATGTGGACAAACCACAGAAGTTTTGGGATTGTGTTCTCTGGACTGATGAAACAAAATTAGAAGTGTTTGGGCCCATGGATCAACGCTATGTTTGGAGGAGGAAGAACAAGGCCTATGATGAAAAGAACACCTTGCCTACTGTGAACCATGGCGGGGGGTCAATCATGCTTTGGGGCTGTTTTGCTTCTGCAGGTACAGGGAAGCTTCAGCGTGTGCAAGGTACCATGAATTCTCTTCAGTACCAGGAGATAGTGGATAACAATGTGATGCAGTCCGTTACAAACCTGAGGCTTGGGAGACGTTGGACCTTTCAACAGGACAATGATCCCAAGCATACCTCCAAGTCCACTAGAGCATGGTTGCAGATTAAAGGCTGGAACATTTTGGAGTGGCCATCGCAGTCACCAGACTTAAATCCGATTGAGAACCTCTGGTGGGACTTAAAGAAAGCAGTTGCAGTGCGCAAGCCTAAGAATGTGACTGAACTGGAGGCTTTTGCCCATGACGAATGGGCGAAGATACCCGTAGATCACTGCAAGACACTTGTGTCAAGCTATGCGACAAGTTTAAAAGCTGTTATTACTGTAAAAGGATGTTGTACTAAGTACTAAGATTGAATGTCACTTGGGGGTTGAATAAAACTGATTATGATGTGAGCACAGAAAAGACATTTGTGGTTATTTCATTATAAATGTTATGTTATATTTGTCTGACCTACACGTGCCTCTTTGATTTAATTGTAAGCAGGATGACAGGATGATCAAAATCAATATCAAACTGGGCAAAACATTCAATTTCAGTGGGGGTTGAATAATTTTGAATACAACTGTATGTAACCAGTTAAAACCTATAGTTACTCCACACACACACACATGGTAGTATCCTATGCTTCACCCGCACAACTGCCCTCCCACTAGTGTTCTGTAGCCCCCCCCCCCCCCCCATAGCAGTGTCCTCTGCCATCCTCCCCACATTAGTGTCCTCTTATCCCCCATAGCTATGTCTTCTGCACCGCCCTCCCCCACACAGTAGTGTCCCCTGCCCCCTTATCTGCCTCCCCCACACAGTAGGTTTCCTCTGTGTTCACAGCACACAGCCATGTGTTTGTAGCTCCCTCCTACCTTACAGCGACATCAAGTGAGAGGCAGCACAGTGCAGAATGGAGGGCGGGAGCAGGAGCTGCCAGAGTTCACTTTTCATGTTAACAAGCAGGTGATTGGTTGCAAGGACCGCAACCAATCACGTGCTGGTTAACTTGCAAAGTTAACTAAAGCAGCTGCCGTGCTTCTGCCCTCTATCCAGCACTGTTTTTCATTTCATTGCGCTCTGCTAGTAAAAAGAGAGCGACAGAGGCTTGGGGAAAAAGCTCAGCACTCCTCTGATCGTGATCTACCTTTCGGCCTCCCGCAATAGACAGGTAGATCACGACTGACGGATTGCCGACCCCGGCTTTAGAAGATAATAGCTGGATGTTATGCTATTCTAAACACTTTTTAGGAATGGCAAACAGTTCTGACTTCACTTTCTGCACACCTTTTCCAGGGCACTTATCGTTAAAGTAAACCTGTCAAAGACAGAGTATGTGATGAAAAAATAATGAGTAGAGGTTACATTCAGTGGAAACCATGTCTAAACAATCAAGAAATTCTGAGGGGCCGACAGATAAATCTATATAAATAAAATAAATAAAAATATCCTTATCTTCATATGCAAGTCTCAGTATACCTTTTTAGAGCACATGTTGGGGCAGGAAAAGCCACATTTGGAACACATTCTGAGCACCTCTTTTCAATGCCCGCGTGAGCAATGCCTTCTACTTCTCACGCTTACCCCTAGCACAGGGGATCAGGCACTACAGTATAGCTAGCTCTGTGTCCTTTACCTATAGCAGCCCCCTTACCCATAAGGCAAGCAGGCCTACCAGTACTCGGTTGCCCACAGGTCTTACACAATGTTATAGTGCCTGGTTTCCACACTGGGGCAGGCGCAAACTGAGTACAGCAAACAGGTACTTGCAGTTAGTGGACAGGCAGAGTGGTTCAATAACAGTCCAGGTACAAGGCAGGCAAGGTTTAGAATAGTCAGGGTCAAATCCATAGCCAAAATTCAGTCAGAGTTAAAAAAATAGTCCTAGTTCCAATCCGAAGTCAGACAAACAGGGAGCTTGAAGCACGTGTTAAATACACTATCACAAGCATGAGACTGCAGGCTTGGCTGGCTTAAATCAGGTTTGGTCTCTGTGATTTGTTAATTAGAAGGAGAGAGGGGTGGACACACAGGCTCTATGTATGGGCAGTCAACATAGGTATTTTAATAGAAGATTTTTCCTACAAGTTGTGTGTTGAAGTCATACAGCTAATACTAGTACTGTGCATTAATTTTCCCAATGGATTTCTTCCTTTTCAGAGAAGGCCTCCACCTCCTTTGCCTCCACCACAGGATCCGGTCGATAAACAGGAAGGAGATATAGCAATTGCAATGTTTGACTTTCACCCCGTGGAGCCCCATGACCTTAGACTGACCATCGGGGAGGAATATGTGGTGCTTGAAAAGAAGGACGTGCACTGGTGGAAGGCAAGAAATAAGTATGGGTAAGAGAAATGGGCAAATATCATTTCAGTAGCTGATCCATACTATATGATGCATTGCAAGATCTTGGCCAGTAGCAATGCAGTCAAGATATACATAGCAGGAGTTTATGTAGATCGCATTCTGTCTTTGACACAAGTGAATAATGATGTATTTGCATACTGTCTGTCCTATCACTAAATATAAAAAATGAATAGTTCTGTGAAAGTTAAAATCAGATTGTACTGTTGCAAGCAGTGGGATGTTTTGTTTATGTACCTGAATAAACTGTACAGTCTACAAAGGTAGTGAATATTGATGTTATTATAATGTTATGACAGTTCTTTCCCATTGAAATAGTCATGTTGCTGGATATAGCATTGCAGTTTAGAGGCATGCAGATATGGAAAATTTTTAAAGTATAGGTTTTGCTTTTCTGATACTTCCTCTAATGCAGGTCATATACATGGTTAGGATTTTTTTTACACGGCCAGTTATCTGCATTCTCCAGATTCCAGCAGCAAATTCTTGCTAATAGAATGACTGGGGTATGCGCATAGCAGCGGCCAGTCAGCCTATATAAACTAATAACAGGATGACAGTGTCCGCCGCTGTTCACATGTGGACGCACACCGTGCGCTTACCTGCGGATATCTGAGCCTGGAGGTGTGCAGAGGGTATGAGAGTGGGCAGTATGTGCAGGGAGGTGTGCAGAGGGTATGACAGCAGGTAGTATGTGCAGGGAGGTGTGCAGAGGGTATTACAATGGACAGTATGTGCAGGGAGGTGTGTAGAGGGTATGAGAGTGGGCAGTATTTGCAGGGAGGTGTTTAGAGGGTATGAGAGTGGGCAGTATGTGCAGGGAGGTATGCAGAGGGTATGACAGCAGGTAGTATGTGCAGGGAGGTGTGCAGAGGGTATCACAATGGGCAGTATGTGCAGGGAGGTGTGCAAAGGGGATGACAACAGGCAGTATGTGCAGAAGAAGGCTGTGAAGGCTATGCTTGCATCAAATCAGAGAGGCTTTTATACTCCAGTTCAAAATGCCACAACTGAGGCTTCTCCCCATTTTAGTGGCATCAATCTTGTATGGAGGTGGTGAAAAGACACATAGTTCTACTCCCCTTCTACGCAGACACTGGTTGGCTGGGAAGAAGACAGCTGCATATTGAGGAAAGCTGTTTTCCCCTCATCCCTGCAGCTGTCTGTCCAGGGGCAGACTGGCAACTCATGGGGCCCCTGGGCAATGGGAGATTATGGGGCCCCCGGGCAATAGGAGATTATGGGGCCCCCAGGTAATAGGTTATGGGGCCACACAGTATACACACACATTCAGTATACATACACAGTATACACACATATACACACACACATATTGTATACATACACAGTATACACACATAGACACACAATATACACACAGTATACATACACACAGAATACACATACACACACTGAAAAGGTACTGGAGAGGTCGAGTGCCCGAATGGTCAGTCTGCCCCTGTGTCTGTCTTACTAGCAGATCGCAGAGGCAGCCACTAAGTTGCAAGAGGATGGCTGGTGTAGCACAGAGAAAGGGAAGGATGTGTGGGATGTATAATCTGGAGGAATGGAGTGCTCCCTCTGAACTTAGGTCGGAGGGAGCAGAGACAGTAAGGGGGGTAGTTGGGGACAAACATATGTATAGATGAGGGATGTGGAGTTTGTTCTCGTGCCCCCAGGCTTCTCCGCAGGAAATGTCCCGCAACCTCTTTGCCTCGCACCTCACTGAGCATAGCAAGTGTCCTATTGGAGAATAGAGGTAGATAGGATTGAGGGGGGTGAGCATAGCATGACAGAATAAGATTGGGCATGGAGGGGTTGTGAAAAGTGGGGGGTGTGGGGACACCAGGGGGTTACACAGATAGGAAAGAGGAGGAGAAATCACTAGGGAGGGCAGAATCACCCAACCCAACTGATGCTTGCATTATTCCAGAGAAAAAATGAAATTATGCTGACAAAACCAAACTAAACTTTGCTATTAATGAGGACATACGTGGATTAAACAGTGGTCTTTTATATTTTGCTGCACTAAGTAGCCCTTCTATTATACATCTGAGCAGTACTGTTAAAACAGTCATATGTTGAAAATTTTAATACAGGTCTACATTAAAACTAGTAAGCCCTCATGTGAAAATCCTGCATGTGGGCTCTGTTTTTTTACATTGCTTTTGTACTTCCCCATTTTCTTGCATAAAGCATATTTATATCTTCTCATCTTGGCTTACCAGGCGAAACATTATACACATGATGCCCTTGTTGTATCTCATTTTTAAACCTTTAAAATGTTCCCTTTTCAACAGAAACATTAAATTATGCCCCAACCTCAAACCAAACCGAAATGATAAGGATTTCATCTCACGTGCGCCTATGTGATTTGGAAATTATGCAAATGCTAATGCTTTATTCCAGTAACTGCTTGTTTTTCTCATTTTAGACAAGAAGGCTACATTCCCAGCAACTATGTGACAGAGAAGAAACTAGACAATTTAGATCAATATGAGTAAGTTGTTAATTTTATGTTCTCATGTATTTCAAGTACATAATGTGCGGTTTTACAGCATTGCCATAAAGTTGCTGCACTTTAGCCAATGCATGCCAGATAGTTACACAGACAAATAAAGGAAAAACATCCGTCTGATTGAAAAGCCAGATATTGCTTTTAATGCAGCTGTTGAAACCTGGAAACACAAACTGTGAACACTTTAAACCAATTCAATCCAATGAAAGTACAATCCAGTATGTTGCATTTTGTAAACGTTTGCCTTTGCGTTCCCTCTTCACTGCATCATATTGTTTGACTGAGTAGCTTATGCTAAGCTAGATTTTTCTAGTACAGACCTTTTGCGCAATGATATGCTGAGGATAGCGGGTGGTCTTGTCAGGTATGGGTGGGAATCATGGACCCTCTGTGTAGCCTGTACGCGAGCACACCCATACAGGTAGTAGTGTATGCAGGGCCGGTGCTTCCACTAGGCAAACTAGGCAGCCACCTTGGTGCACTACTGCCTAGGGCACCCAGCCACTGGCATTCCTACTCTCTTCTCTTTTCAGCAAGCAACTAAGTCTCAGCATCAGCAGGCAGTCACCGATCTGTTTGTATATAGTGTCAGAGGTGCAACAACGGCTTAGGACTGGGTCCTGACACTCAAATAAATGGAAGCAAGCAAACATTTATTGATGGGCACTGATAGGCTGCATTGATGGGCGCTGGTGAGGCTGCATTTGATGTGCGCTTCATTAAAAAGTTGGGGTATACATGAGCAGGGTAAAGGGAACCCGGGGGGGCTGCAAAATTAGGTTTTTGCTTAGGGTGTCAAAAATCCTTGCACCATCCCTGAGTGTAAGGCAACACACAGGATCACTAGGAGTGGGTAGTAGTGTACAGAGACACACAAGAATCACTAGAAGCAGACAGAGGAGCACGTGGACACGGATCAGGAAGCAGAATAGGCACACACACAGGGAGACACCGAAGCAGGCTAGGCTGTAGACTAGAGGTGTACAGGTATTGGTAACAAATGGCAGGCTGAACCTCACAGGGAATCAAGGAGGTATAGAAAGGCTGGTAGCTGGCAGAGGCTCACAAAGGAAAAAGAGACACAAGTACGCTAAGATACCCAGAGGATGCAATACCTGCCGGGATACAGGCTGCAGGCAGGAAGCACACAGAGTATTTGGAGATAAGCTGGATGGCACTGGGAAGGCTTTGGATATGGAGATCGCAGGGGAAGGCACTGGAACACACTTGGGAAGGAACAAGGGAAATCTAGCCACAGAAACACTATGAAACTTGGGGTCACTCTGAATCTTTTGGCAGTTGGGAGACACTAGGAAATTCACTAAACCACTGGGGTCCCTGGGGTTAGAAACACTAAATGTTGATAAGGCAACACTTGAGGGAATGAGCCCAGCTTAAAAAGAAAGAGAGATGGCCTGGCTGTGCTGGGACTGGGCGTGTATCAGTTTGAATCAACAGCAGAAGAATTACCTGTCTTGAACACGTCTTGTAGGATAACAGGTAACAGCAGAACCTTGCATGTTAGTTATGTGCCTACATGTACCAGCATGCCTGATGGTCTGTGGGAATACAAGTGGCAGACCAGTGCTGATCTTTCACAGGTCTCATAGTGATCATACTTTTAAAAAAAAATAGTTTTGGTCATGTAACTGACTGTTGGTGGCATGGGCAGGGGAGAACAAGTTGTCTATAAAATTGCATGGGTGCCTCTGAGGTACTGGGTTTGTGATGGGCCCCTAGACCTCAGAGGCCAAACCCTGGTTGGGAGTGAAATTACTCCAGACAGTTTCCGGTCACTGGGCTTACTCTCTGAGCAGATTGATCTTATAGCCGAATCTGCCTGCCTGCATAGTCCCAGCGCCAACATTCCATGGAAGAGCAAGTGGTGCCACCTTAACCTAAGTAACCATTGACACCACTGATCATCCGCTTCAGGACCACTGACCACACTGTTAAGCCTTGTACACACGATAGGTTAACCAGAGAACAACGGTCTGAAGGACCGTTTTCATTGGTCAAAACCGATCGTGTGTAGGCCCCATAGGTTATTTAACCATAGGTTAAAAAAAAAGCCAACTTGCTTTAAAATTAATCGATGGATTCCTAACCGATAGGTCAAAACCGATCGTAAGTAGGCAGACCATCGGTTAAAAATCCACGCATGCTCAGAATCAAGTCGACGCATGCTTGGAAGCATTGAACTTAGTTTTTTTCAGCACGTCATTGTGTTTTACGTCACCGTGTTCTGACACGATCGGTTATTTAACCTAGTGTGTGTAGGCACGACGGACCATCAGTCAGCTTCATCGGTTGACCGATTGTAGCGCTACCCCCTCAGGAGCCGCTGGTTAGATTGGGACGGCATGATTATGTCACCTCTGTGATGTGTCTAGGGATAATGAGCAGTAACGGAATGTCCAAACAGCAGGATGTCGTTTTCTGTGCTTTTATTTCTTGCCCAACATGGCAAACAGTTAACTCGAGGTAGATAGAGAAAGGTTGGTGAAAGGAGAATTTCCAGATTCAGGCCTATAGATAACGGAAGCAGTCCTGCCTCCAATGGGACTTTAACTTGCCACTCCAGCCGGGGTGGGTAAAGTGTACCTGGACAGGCCTCTCACACTGACCTGGCAGCCAGAGTATCACTTAGAACTTCTGAGAAGGAACAAGTCTCTGCCACCGACTTGGCTCTAATTGAATTTGAATTAGGAGTGGAACCTCTGCCATAGGCCCTTTACTCAGGAATGAAGATAATAGAGCGAATCCTCTCAGTAAATACAATTTTGCCTGCATCTCCCTCGGGTAGACTTCTTAGTTTGGGGTCACCGACTGACAAGTTGCAGCATACAACTTCTCAGTGTCCGGCCACCCAGATCCCCGATGGATTGTCTAAGCCCTGTTGGATCACCTGCCTCCGGGCTCACCTCAGACCGACTCCCCACCGAACAGCACAACTCGCTTGGGATCTTCCCCATGAAGTGTGGGGACCCAGTAAGTCACTGGGGCCCCTTTGCAGCTTTAGTTGCTCCGGGCCATAAGAGCCCAGAGTCAGGAACTCCGCGTAGCACGTGCGCCCCGGCCTGGTAGGCCATCTTGCCGGGGGCCCGTGATGTGCGCACACCCTAAAGGTGGGTGCCGCACCTGGAACCAGGAATGGGCAAAGACCCCACAAAAGGGCGTCCGCCAAAAAATTACCCTCCCCAGCATGAAAGTACACAGGCGCTACACCTATGACAACGGTCCTTCCGACCGTTGTCCTCTGGTTAACCTATCGTGTGTATGAGGCTTAAGGTGTCTCTTCTTCCACTCACCACAATATTGGAGCACAATAATAACTTCCAGTAAACTGGGACATTTTTCAATTGACCACCAATGAAAAATGTTGCTTCTTCCAATAATCAATAGAAAGGGACTTCTCACACTGTCTAAGAAACTAGAGGCCTATTCTCCACACTGACTGTTAGTTTCCAAGGGGGTCCTTCTTATACTAGAATCAAAAATGAAGTATACCTTCCAGTATATATTTTACAGTTAATATTTTCTTCTATATTTTTCATGGAAAGAAGTAAGGGTACCCACCTATTAAAATGACAGTACTCTTCACTCTGTTCATTGCTTGGTGCTGGCTCTGATTCCAGTTACTACTTAAAGCGGAGTTCCACCCTATTTTACAACTTCTTTGCATTCGTTTTTACACTGCCCCCTTAAATACATTTGGGATGTTTTTTTTTTGTCTTTTAAAAACTCACATTTTTATCCGTGAGTCTCTTATTCCCCCGCCGCATCCAGCGCTGCTATGCCTCCTGGGATATGTGTTTCATCAATCCCAGGAGGCTGGCCTCAACATCGCAGCCGTGGTTGAACATCTCGGGGGGCAGGAGGGAGGGCAGTGCCGCCCATAGAGGTGGTGTCCTTCCTCTTCTCCCTCTCCAACTCCTCCCCCGTCCTAGCACCGCCCCCGTCCGTCCTTCACCGCCGCCCCCGTCCTCCTCCCTCCACCACCCGCCCACCTGCCGTCTGTCTCCGGTGCACGGAGATATAGATCATCAGACAGACAGAGCGGATCTCACTCTGTCTGATAGATCTGTATGTGAGAGCACCGAGCATAGTACAGCCCCGCCTCCCTGTACATAGAAACATCGCTCTGCACTGTCTGTTACAATTCTAGTGCAGGGAGGCGGGGCTGTACTACGATCACTGTATTCACATACAGACCAATCAGAGATCCGCTCTGTATGCCTGATCATCTGTACCTCCCCCCACTCTGCACATAATGTTGTCACCGCACTAACATCACCGCACTAACATCACCGCACTAATGTCACCGCACTAACATCACCGCACTAATGTCACCGCACTAATGTCACGCACTGATGTCACCGCACTAATGTCACCGCACTAATGTCACCGCACTAATGTCACCGCACTAATGTCACCGCACTAATATCACCGCACTAATATCACCGCACTAATGTCACCGCACTAACGTCACCGCACTAATATCACCGCACTAATATCACCGCACTAATATCACCGCACTGATGTCACCGCACTAACATCACCGCACTAATGTCACCGCACTAATGTCACCGCACTAATATCACCGCACTAATGTCACTGCACTAATGTCACCGCACTAATGTCACCGCACTAATATCACCGCACTGTCACCGCACTAATTTCACCGCACTAATGTCACCGCACTAATATCACCGCACTAATGTCACGCACTGATGTCACCGCACTAACATCACCGCACTAATGTCACCGCACTAATGTCACCGCACTAATATCACCGCACTAATGTCACCGCACTAATGTCACTGCACTAATGTCACCGCACTAACATCACCGCACTAATATCACCGCACTAATATCACCGCACTAACAAAATGAATTTATTGACAGTGCACATGTCTGGTATATGTATACACACCACATATATAACAAGAGATATATATCATCTTGTTATGTATATATATCTGCACAGGAACAAATTATTTCGTATATTTACTGGTTCCTGGAAGGAGGAGAGGAGGAGAGGGGAGGGGAGGAGAGGTTTGCATAGATAAGGGGCGGTAACTTCCTCTGACACTCCCGTTGCTATTGAAACCTGATCTAAACCATTACACTGCTTGTACAGCACTGAGCATGTGCGAGGCTGAAATCCAGGAAGTCATACAGTCTGGCTTCATGATGCCCACACTTAAGATGGCCCCAGTCAATTTCTGTTTTATAAAGTGTCTAAATGCTGTAACAACCTAACAAAACGGACCTTAGTTTACAGACTAACTGTAGTAGAATACATTAAGCTTGTGTATTACAGGGGTTTTCATATTTAAAAAGTTTTTATTTTTAAATTTGTGGCCGGAACTCCGCTTTAAAACAGCTTTTGTGTCAGCATAATGTTTTCTTCAAGGGTATTATATGCCTACACAGAGAGTCTTTTGGCAAACTACTTACACAAACGTATATAGTAGGTTGTACTAAAGTAGTATAGACCAGCCATTTCCACTACGTATCCACTTCTCTTTTTGGGACAGAAGTTAGCAGACTTGATCTGGCTGTAGTTCAGTAATAACACGTAGCACTACTTGTTTGTTCCAGGTGGTACAGTAGGAATATGAACAGAAATAAAGCAGAACAGCTTCTCAAAATGGAAGTAAGTATTACAGAGGGATGGACTGGAGATAATAATTAACACTATAACAGGCATTTCATTGTGCAATGAACTCAGCTAATGCATTGCGAAATCAGGAAGTAACTCTCATTTAATTTCTCCAGCTGTAACTGTAGAAATATAATTTTTTTTTTGTGAAGCAAGTGTGCATTTATGTGGATCTGCTGACAAACAGTTATAATATTTTTATGTAATCTATTTCATCTGGCAAAGTTTGTGGTAGTTTTTAGTTGGTCTTGATCCACACACCTCTGCTGTGGTGCATAGCAAGGATGTTGACACTTCTATTTCCTGATGCAGCTTTGCATCTTCCATGTCAGCTCTCTGCTGCCCACCTGAACAATGGACAATCACATCTTCACATTACAGGTTCATAGTGCAATTGTGAAGTTCTTTACATAGGTTGTGATAAACGTGGATCAGGAAAAAGAGTAATATTCTTGGGCGTGTAATACAAGTAAAGGCAAAAATGGGAGGGATGCAATAAACAGAGAGACTACTTCAGTGGGGTGAGGAATAGTCCCAAAGCAAGAGTTAAGTGTTCAGTGTAGGTGTAGAAGGTCTTACCTGATTGGAGTTTGAGAGTCAGGTGACAAGAAGAAGCCACTTTGGTTGGATCTGTGGATGCTGCTGGGAGTTCATTTTGGAAGGTCTACAATGAAAGAAAGATTATTCAGCAACAGATTTGGAGTATAATGGGATTGCCACAGCAGTTCAGTGGGTTAGGGGTCGTTGGGGGTCTGTGAAAAGGTGGGATGGTTTCAAAGCGGGGAACTCATCTGGTGGTATTGTGCTCCCCCATTTGATGTCAGTTTTTTTAATGGGTCTCAGGCCCTTGAGAAGACAGAAATTGTAAATTTTAGAGCTGGCCCCAAGCTGGTGGGGTGCAACTGGGGACAAAGTTGGATCTTAGTCAAACCCTTTTGGCAAGTGGAGACCAAATACCCCCTCTCATAATCAACAGTCACTGTGCAGTCTGTGTGCTTATTGGATGTCACACAGGGGAATGGAAAGAATGGATCCCCCCACTCTACAAAAACCATGCACACAGACACTAAACACACACACACACACAGACACCCTTGCTGCTCATTACCAAAATCAAATGTTTTTCTTCTGTAAACTTTTTTTTTTTTTTTGCAGATTTGTGATAAAAGGTCATCATTCATTTACAGTAGGGATTAACATTGTTTACTGCATAAATTGCATTTAAGACACTTTTCTGTTCAGATGGAGGTGAAGGTGAAGTAGTTGTTTTAAAATGTTAGCTATCAGGCTGGTAAATATTAAAGCGGTAGTAAAGTCCAAGCAACAAAAAAAAAAGAGAATTGGACCCCTGGTTGGTTTAAGTCATAATGTGCTATTATGCACCACATACTAGCACATTATGACAAACTTATCGTAAAACAAAGCCTTCAATTGGCGTGCTGTCACAGCTAACAGGGCTCCCTGGGCCACGATGATGTCACGATCTCGGCACAGCACTATCACTGGATGGCATAATTCAGTATACCATCCATTGAAAGCGCAGTATGCATGCACTAGGGATGTCACTGGCTGTTACAAATAGAGATATTCACTCTACCCAAAGGTAAGCGCTTATTATAGGCTAATGTACTACTTTACTACCGCTTTACCATGTCTTTACTCAGATATATCTGCAAAAGTAATGTTCTGATGATGATGATAATAATACAAGACTTTATCGTCATTGTATTAAACATAGAACACAATTTCCATTACTTTTTGGATGCTGGATAAAGGATTTGGAAGATGTAGACCTTGAAAGGGGTTACCAGGATGTTACAATCATAGCCCATATGTACAAGGCTTTATCCTTTTCCACCCAATGCCAAAATGAATACTGTACTCAAGTATGTAGATATGATGTGCTTTATCAAAAGGAGGCTTTAAACTCACCAATTGTAAACAGGGATATATTTTAATTATGTTTTAGTCTACTTTTGGTGCTGGCCTCATATAGGCCCTTATACTGTAGCTGTGTAGTGCAAATAACACTTCCTTGCTCCTTGAGGACACAGCAAGGGCATGAGAAAAATTGATGTATAAACAGGAGATAACACTGTAAGGACTAAAGAATGCAATCTTAATAGACATCCAAAAACAAATAGTGATTAGGGGAACATTTCTGGTTTTCATTCTTGGATATGAGATGCTAATACTGAAACTTAATCACCACTGATCATAAACATCACTGTTTTTTTGTCTTCCAGGATAAAGAAGGCGGATTCATCGTTAGGAATTCCAGCCTAGCTGGCATGTATACTGTGTCACTTTATACAAAGTATGCAGGGTATGTTTGTAATTAACTATCAGAAAACCTATACTACTTTGTGTATAAGATCACCCAAACTTAAAGTGTAAGTTCACTTTTTCACAAAAAATCAAAACGTAACACTCTACACCCTCCCCACCACCTCGGTCCCCACTGCACTTACTTCCGTGGGTGATTAACTGTCACTGCGCACACAGCTGGTGCAGCAGTCTGGGATTTTGAAGGCCCTTCTCTTCTTTCCTTAGGGCTCCCGGAATGGATCAGAGCTATTCTGATTGGTCAAAGTGGTCACTTGCCAGCACATGACCAATTAGAATTGATATGTGATCCATTCTGGAAGCGCTAAGGAAAGAAGGAGAAGAAAAGCAAAGCTTAATACACACATAATGCAAATCGCTCTGTGATTGGACAGGAGGTTTGGAGCGGAGGGTACAGCGACTGCATGCGAGACAAGAAAGTCCAGAGTCGAGGTGCCACAAGTATAGCTGTACTACCGACACTCAGTAAAAATGGCAGTTGTAAATTAAGGACTAATACATGGGTCGAATTTCAAAATAATTTTCTTTCTAAAATCTTATCTAAGTATTTTCGTTCGTATTTTGCACCGTTAGTGAGCTGCAGCAACAGCCAATTTTCGTGCGGCCATCAAATTTGAGTAATTGGAGATTTTCTGAAAAACACATTTTCTAATTAATGATGGGAGAATCATGCGAGAAATGTAATCAAAAAAGAAATGCGCATGTGCAAGAAAAGAAAATTCCCAGAAAGAAAAGAAGATTCCCAGCCACGAAAATTCTTTTCTGTAGCAACATGAGGGGAAATTGAAGGCTTGGTTGGTCAAATTTTGAAATCAATGGTGGCACCATCAGATCACAAAACGCACACATTTTCTGATTTTCAAAAGAAAATTATTTTGAAATTCAACCTATGTATGGCCAGCCTAAGGAAGTGACATTGTGCTCTCTCCAGCATCTGACACCAGTTGACAGTGGACATTTTAGTGCCAGCTGCAACAGGGAAACAGTTGGTGGGGCACTGCTGGCAAGAAGGGGTGCTACTTTGTAAAGAAACTGTTATTTCTCCCAGATAAAGCAAGATGACAGTGTCTCTCTTTAATCGTAGAGGTTTAAATCCCAACTCCAGGCATTTAAAAAAATCCACTCTTGCAGTGCCCCCTACCTCCTTTCTGCACTACAAGGGTTAAATCCTTGTTTTTTTATGCATTAATGTACAGGATGTATGCTCTCCTCCTCTGCATGTAGCTCCAGTATGTGGGTGGAACCTCAGTGTCATCAAGTACAATAAAGGGACATTAAAGGGGTTGTAAAGGTAAAAAAAAAATTCCTAAATAGCTTCCTTTACCTTAGTGCAGTCCTCCTTTACTTACCTCATCCTTCCATTTTTCTTTTAAATGTCCTTATTTCTTCTGAGAAATACTCACTTCCTGTTCTTCTGTCTGTAACTCCACACAGTAATGCAAGGCTTTCTCCCTGGTGTGGAGTGTCGTGCTCGCCCCCTCCCTTGGATAACAGGAGAGTTAGGATGCCCACTAACACACAGCTCCTTTCTCTATCTGCAACGTAGAGAGTGTCCTGACTTTACTTTAGTCCAAGGGAGGGGGCGAGCACCACACTCCACACCAGGGAGAAAGCCTTGCATTACTGTGTGTAGTTACAGACAGAAGAACAGGAAGTGAGGATTTCTCAGAAGAAATAAGGACATTTAAAAGCAAAATCGAAGGATGAGGTAAGTGAAGGAGGACTGCACTAAGGTAAAGGAAGCTATTTAGGATAAAAAAAAATTGTACCTTTACAACCCCTTTAACCCCCCTGGCGGTATTCCCGAGTCTGACTCGGGGTTAGATTTTTGTGCTAGGATCGGTAACCCCGAGTCAGACTCGGGCTTGCCTCGCTGGATGTACAGGCACTGTTTACTTACCTTGTCCCTGGATCCAGCGATGCCACCGCGCTGTGTGAGCGAGCGGGACCTCGCTCGATTCACACAGCGTCCTCCTGTGCCGCCGATCTCCGTTCCCTGCGACGTTATGACGCACGGGAGCGGAGAACGGCGCCAAATTCAAAAACGTAAACAAACACAATACATACAGTATACTGTAATCTTATAGATTACAGTACTGTATGTAAAAAATACACACCCCCTTGTCCCTAGTGGTCTGCCCAGTGCCCTACATGTACTTTTATATAATAAAAACTGTTCTTTCTGCCTGCAAACTGTAGATTGTCCATAGCAACTAAAAAGTGTCTTTTTATGTCAAAAATGGTTTTAGAGCAGCTAGAAAACAGCGATAATAAATTATAATCACTTGCAGAATTGTGCGATAGCGATTTGTGGGGAAATTCGTCAAAAAAATAAAAGTAATGACAGCGACAATTCTGCAACTGAGCAAATTTCAGTGATTTTGAGTTGATTACATTATTGAATATTTTTTATTATAATTATATTATTATTTGTTATAATTATAATTATTTATTATATTATCATTTATAATTTTGTTTTTAAAAAAAATTCATACCCGGGATGCCTATTAGACTCTTGTTTGGTCAGATTTAAGTGAGTTATTCCTAAAAATTACAGGCCTACAGTACAAATCACCAAATTTCCTTGCAAATAATGGTACCGCTTTTCAGCACCTTTTTTCTGAAAGAATCATACCGCCAGGGAGGTTAATTCTGTATTGTACAATAAGGAGACTGGAGTGCGTTAGGAGTCGGTCGCAGCTTATAGAGCAGGTTACGTGGGACCGGTTGCAGCCCTGGAGGAACCCTGCTGTAGCGAGTAATAAGGTATGTATTTACATCTTATTCATGCACTCCTTGACATATCAAGTACAGTAAAATGTTGGCGTGCGGGTAACTTGGTCTGCGAGTGTTTTACAAGACGAGCACATTTTTCAAATAATTTTGATTACAAATACGTTTCCAGAGCAAATTATGCTCGCAGTCCAAGGTTTTATTGTATTTTTAAATTCCCGAGGCACGTACATAGCTCCCTCTAGTGGTTAATTAAGAAAGCTTTACATTTATGGCAATAAAAGCCATAAAAGGGCCATTTAAAATCATTCAAAATGTGAACGCGACATCATGAACTAATTTGAACATTGCAATCAGAGATCAAGCAATGTGTACCTTTCTGCAAGGTATTTTTACTAGAGTGGCCACTCTCCAATCTGTCATATTAGCTCCAAACTGCGGTGCAACTGCAGGAAATTCTAGTATTGCATCTCATGTGTTGTGTAATGTGAACACCTTCAAGGCAAGCATACTGTAGCACATTGGGAGGGAAAGTCCAATCTATGGCTTTATAGACAACATAAAATATTTTTTAGTTTTTCCAGAAAACTTTGTTAATAGTTCTCAAAAGTTTTGCATTAAAACACCATGGCCCAGATTCACAGAGATCGGCATATCTCTGTGCGGGCGTAACGTATCTCATTTACGTTACGCCGCCGCAAGTTTTTCAGGCAAGTGCTTTATTCACAAAGCACTTGCGTGTAAAGTTGCGGCGGCGTAACGTAAATCACCCGGCGGAATTCAAATTCGGCGGGTAGGGGGTGTGTATCATTTAAATGATGCGCGTCCCCGCGCCGAACAAACTGCGCATGCGCCATCCCTAAAATATTCCAGCGTGCATTGCTCTAAATGACGTCGCAAGGATGTCATTGGTTTGATGTGGACGTAAATTACGTCCATCACCATTCACGGACGACTTACGCAAACAACGTATTTTTATAAATTTTCGACGCGGGAACGACGCCCATACTTAACATTGACTGCACCTCATAGACCCAGGGGCAACTTTACGCAGGGAAAAGCCTAACGTAAACGTCGTAACTTTACTGCGTCGGCCGCGCGTATGTTCGGGAATTCGCGTATCTAGCTAATTTGCATACTCAACGGGGAAATCGAAGGAAGCGCCACCTAGCGGGCAAAAAAAAAATTGCAGTTAAGATCCGACGGCGTAAGAGACTTACGCCTGTCGGATCTACTGAATATCTATGCGTAACTGATTCTATGAATCAGTCGCATAGATACGACGGCGCTAGGCAGAGATATGACGGCGTATCTGGAGATGCGCCGTCGTATCTCTTTTGTGAATCTGGGCCCATGTTTACACAGTTGTAAACCAGTACATTTCCTGTATCTGTAGTTGAAATAAATAACATATGATTAGTAATACTGACAGATTAATACGATTAATAACAGACCGAGACTGACTACAAATTAAAGTAAATTGCTTTAATTTTTTTTTGTCTATTGCTGGCTCTGGGTGCTTTATAGCATTTGTGTTGGGCACAGATGGCCCTTCAATAGATTTTAAATATGCTTTTATGTTTTTTTTTCCTGTTCTTGTGATTAACACGTAATTAATTCCCTGCATGTAAAGTCCATTCTCCTTTTAGACAAGGTACACATTCATTACCCAGGAATCACTGCATGAAATATTCCTGTCTGTCCTTTGTACTCTGCAGAGATTCTACTCATTTTATGTTCCATCTTATCTACTAAATGCCTTGCTGCCATAATTATAATAGCAATATTAATAATGGTCTTTTTTTCCAGGGAAGGTTCCTCGCCAATACGCCATTATCATATTAAAGAGACACAAGCATTCCCTAAGCAGTATTATCTGGCGGAAAAACATGTTTTTAACTCTATTCCTGATATGATTGACTATCACAAGCTCAATGCAGCAGGTAAAGCATTTCCAAACAGTAGTAACACATTTTACTGGAAGAAAAATAACTAAAGCCCTGTACACACGGCCGGGAATCCCGTCAGGAAAAAATGTTGGTTTTCCTGACAGGATTGCTGGCAAGCTTGCCGTGCATAAAGACGGCCATTCAAAAGAACCGCCATTCTTTTGAATGGAAAGAACGCGGTGACAATATCGACTACGACGAGCCGGCGCTCGTCACATTCGATGCCGTCGCCGCCATCTTGCTACACCCTACACTACCCTTGAATGCTAGCGTGCATGCGTCAAAGTCTCATCAAGAATGCGCGAGTTTACCTGGGGACAGGTAAGCATACTGACGTAGGGTTTTCTCGGCAGGAAACACTCTGCCGGGAATCCTGGCGAGAAAATAGAGAGCAGGTTCTCTATTTTTCTCGTCAGGATTCCCGGCAGTTTTCTCGACGAGAAAGCATACACACGCACGGTTTTCACGGCAAAAAGCTCTCCCAGCAGTTTTCTTGCCGAGAAAACCGGTCGTGTGTACGAGGCTTTCGAATTTCTTTAGTTTGACGGCCTCATACATGTCTTTTTAAACCACATCATCTCTATCCCAAATCTCTTCCATACTGACCTCATAATAGTTTCCTTTAGGTGTAAATAGACTTTTCTTTTTATAATGCTAAAGTTATATCTTGATCAAGTATTACAAACTTGTTATGCTACCTAGTTTATAATTAGAGATACATATTGTTTTTTTTTTTTAAAGTAAAACCACATATTACTAGAGTGCTCATTAATATTGCTGATTCCACAATCACCATGCATGCCGGTGGTATTGGGATCACGCAATGATGTGTATTATGATGTGTTCTAAAGTGTATTATTTATATTTTATATTGTAAATATATTATGTATTCTCCAGGCCTAGTTACAAGGTTAAGATATCCCATGTGTCCGAATAAGACAGCCCCTACAACTGCAGGATTCAGCTATGGTAGGAAAAGTTACATTTTTATTGAATAAACCATGTTACATTTATGTTCACGTTTATAACATTATGGGAAAATGTGGTATTTGTGTTTTCAGATAAATGGGAAATAAATCCTTCTGAGCTCACCTTTATGAAGGAGTTGGGAAGCGGCCTGTTTGGTGTGGTGCGTCTTGGGAAGTGGCGAGCCCAGTATAAAGTCGCCATCAAAGCCATTCGTGAAGGTGCCATGTCTGAAGAGGATTTCATAGAGGAGGCCAAGGTTATGATGTAAGTTCTTTTATATGAGGGGAAGTATACACCATACTAATATTATAGCTTAAATATTCTTTGTAACATGCCGTGCTAACTCAAGTATAAGCAAATCTTTTCTTACAAAGAATATTTATGCTATGTCTCCTATCCTATACATTTGTTGCTGCAGCTTATTAATACTTTTTTTTTATTTCTTTGTTTTCATCATTTGCATGGTATCTTTTGATTTTTATTTGCTGGCTATTAATATAAGTGCCCATCAGTGCTGCCTATCAGTGCTCAATGCCTATCAGTGCCATCTATCAGTACTCATCAGTGCCACCTATCAGTTCAAATCAATGCTGCCCATCAGTGCCCATCAATGCTGCCTATAAGTGTCTATTAGTGCTGCCTCTCAGTGCTCAATGCCCATTAGTGCAGCCTATCAGTGCTCATCAATGCCACCTATCGGTGCCCATCTGTGCAGCTCTCAGTGTTTATCAATCCCACTTATCAGTTCCCATAGTGCCTCCCATCAGTACTCATCGATCAATGCCTCCTGCCTCCCTAGCAGGTCTCTGAGCTGAGAGTGTGTCTCTCATACAGCTCAGAGCCGTCATTCCGCCTCTGTCAGGGGGCCCTGTCAGGGTTCTCCCTTTCTCCTCTATCGCATGGGATGAGAGAGGAGACAGCCGGTCTGCTTCATCTCCAACCCCCTCTCCTCTGTGTGTGCTCTGCGGGAAGTGTGAACTTGTTAGCCTCACACTTGACTTCCCGCAGAGCACACGTGGGGGGGGGGGGGGTTGTTGGAGATGGGCTGTCTCCTCTCTCATCCCGTGCAAGAGAAGAGAAAGGGAGAACCCTGACAGGGCCCCCTGACAGAGGCGGAATGCCAGGGCCCAGTTGCAAGCGTGACTGCTTCGAGCATGGTATTTCCACCTCTGATCATATGCATAAACAGTGTTAATCTAATGAAGATGAGTGCACAGGGATTGCACAAACCTTACTACAATAAACATTTATGTTCTCCTAATCTAATCAATTTTAATGGGTATAATGATTGTTTAGGGATGTGCTCTTCTTATTGAGGTAAGCACTAATAGATGCTGTAACTAAGGATTTAAAACTAGATCACGGCAAAACCACTTATCTGTGATTTATATAGATTCAATGTAAAGCAGAACATTAAAATTATTATTCCTTGAAGAGTGGGTGGTATCTAGGGTCTTTAATTGCAACTCCTGTCATGAAATCATGTTTATTCCCCCGTTGTTATTTTCCTTCCCCTTTCCCCCTCTAATCAGGTGCTCAAAGACCACAAGTACTGCTGACTCCTGAATTATTTATTAGTCAATGTTGATGGGGAGAGTGAAGTCCCACTTTAAATACAGTTTTGTTCAAAATGATTCAACCCCCCAATGCTGTAAAGGGTTTTTAGGGAATTTAGTGTACATTTGTAATTGTATTCAGAATGAAATCCTGTAAGGACTTCTTAAAGAACCATATGCAACTAAAATGACATCAATTGGTTTTGTAATACAGTAGTAAATGTTTATTTTGTGAATTCTTCATTTACACAATTATTCAACCCCTTAAAGACTACCACTCTGAAGAACAGAGGTTCATTGAAGTGTTTTCAATCAGGTATTGGAAACACCTGTGGATGTCAAGGAGCAGCAATAAAGCCTAATAAGCACCAATTAGGCAGCTTTAAAATGACTGTGATACTCAGCTCCTTCTAGACATTTACTGGTGTGGTTACAAACATGGTGAAGTCAAGAGAATGGTCCGGGAAGACAAGAGAAGAGGTGATTACTCTTCACAGGAAGGGCAATGGCTATAAGAAGATTGCAAAGATGTTAAACATACCAAGAGACACCATAGGAAGCATCATTCACAAATTAAAGGCAAAGGGCACTGTTGAAACGCTACCTGGTCGTGGCAGAAAGAAGATGCTGACTTTGACTGCTGTGCGCTACCTGAAGCGTAGAGTGGAGAAAAGTCCCCGTGTGACTGCTGAGGAACTGAGAAAAGATTTGTCAGATGTGGGTACTGAAGTTTCTGCTCAGACAATACGGCGCACACTGCGTAATGAAGGCCTCCATGCCAGAACTCCCAGGTGCACCCCCTTGCTGTCTCCAAAGAATAAGAAGAGTCGACTGCAGTATGCCAAAAATCATGTGGACAAACCACAGAAGTTTTGGCATTGTGTTCTGTGGACTGATGAAACAAAATTAGAAGTGTTTGGGCCCATGGATCAACGCTATGTTTGGAGGAGGAAGAACAAGGCCTATGATGAAAAGAACACCTTGCCTACTGTGAAGCATGGCGGGGGGTCAATCATGCTTTGGGGCTGTTTTGCTTCTGCAGGTACAGGGAAGCTTCAGCGTGTGCAAGGTACCATGAATTCTCTTCAGTACCAGGAGATATTGGATGACAATGTGATGCAGTCCGTCACAAACCTGAGGCTTGGGAGACGTTGGACCTTTCAACAGGACAATGATCCCAAGCATACCTCCAAGTCCACTAGAGCATGGTTGCAGATTAAAGGCTGGAACATTTTGGAGTGGCCATCGCAGTCACCAGACTTAAATCCGATTGAGAACCTCTGGTGGGACTTAAAGAAAGCAGTTGCAGTGCGCAAGCCTAAGAATGTGACTGAACTGGAGGCTTTTGCCCATGACGAATGGGCGAAGATACCCGTAGATCGCTGCAAGACACTTGTGTCAAGCTATGCTTCAAGTTTTTAAAGCTGTTATAACTGTAAAAGGATGTTGTACTAAGTACTAAGATTGGATGTCAATTGGGGGTTGGATAAAACTGATAATGATGTGAGCACAGAAAAGACATTTGTGGTTATTTCATTATAAATGTTATGTTATATTTGTCTGACCTACACGTGCCTCTTTGATTTAATTGTAAGCAGGATGACTGAAAGATCAAAATCAATGTCAAACTGGGCAAAACAATCAATTTCAGTGGGGGTTGAATCATTTTGAATACAACTGTATTTAGATACGTGTATGTGTGTTGTAAAAAAGGGTTAAACTTCATGACTTCAAAGTTCTTATGTTTAACCTTTAGATATGTGGATGAAGTGCAATAATTTAAACAACTTAAAAGTATAATAATAAACATAATTTACTTAGCTTGGTTTAAAGATATATTATACTGAAGATGATAAAATACAGCATCATTCAAGTTCAGGGGAGCCTGTAATTTCATTTGAATTTCCTGGAAGTGACAGTCCACTTCCAAGCGCTCAGTCCTCAGATCTGGCCCTCATATTCGGTCTTCCAACCATATACAATGGAACCTTGTTTTACAAGTAACACGGTTAACAAGCATTTTAAAAGACGAGCAGCTTTTAAAAAACTATTTGACTTGGTTTGCGAGTGTTGTCTCGCAAAACGAGCAGAATTCAAGCTAATGGGATGTGAAGTACCGCATTTGGGCAGAGGTGCGGGGGCGCCGGTGACACTCGGAACGGTTCAGAGCTGTTCGTAATTACTCTGAATCACTCCAAAATTCTCTGAAATACTCAGTTCCCGAGCCTTTCCGAGGGTTTCCGAGGTCTCCAGCTCCCCCCACCTCTGGCCACATGCGGTATTGCATGCCATTGAAGTCAATGCGGAACAAATTATTTTCGTTTCCATTGATTTCTATTGGGAAACTCGCTTTGATATGCTTTGGATTATGAGCATTCTCCTGGAACGCATTATGCTCGTAATCCAAGGTTCCACTGTACAGTATATTGACTCAGAAACAAGTTAAAATCAGTTTTTAACAAACAGAAAGGAATGTGGTATACATATGTTAAGGTCACCACACTAACAGAAATAGCCATAGATATATAAGGATATATACCTATACAGTGGTTACCTATAAACTACCGTAATTTATAACATAAAATACTAATACTATACTATTACATGTGTCTGTATACACATAGTATAAAATAGCATCATAACTTTTTATACTTATACCTCCTAAACTATAATGAACCTAATGCTGTCAGTTCATTTAAAGCCAAAAGTTTGTCCAAGAGTCCATAAAAAAGTAATTAGTATGTTATTTTTCTACTTAGGAAACTGACTCATCCCAAACTAGTACAGTTATATGGGGTCTGTACAGAAAAGAGGCCGATCTACATAGTGACTGAGTTCATGGAACACGGCTGTCTACTGAACTACCTCCGCCAAAGACAGGGACAGTTCAATACTGACATTCTGCTCAGCATGTGCCAAGACGTGTCTGATGGAATGAACTACCTGGAACAGAGCAATTTCTTACATCGAGACCTGGTAATATATTGACAGACTGTATATGTCACATAAATAATTAATAATTATATCAGTATTTAGAATGATAGCTTTTCATAAATGGAAACTCCACATTCGGTGGAGGGTATGAAGATGAGTCTCCTTATTGTTTTAAGTCCCACATTGGATGTCTTCTGCGTAATCTATCTATTTAATTGTGTAAAAGAAGACAATAGGGGGCGCCAATGCTGCACTTAGTTGGCGCCACCTGTTGTCTTCTTTTATGCTTTAGAGCAGGGGTATTGAATTAAAATCTGCGGAGGTCCAGTCTATAAAATATTCTTCCAGCAGAGGTCAGAAACGCATGTTTGTGCGATGACTGCCGTGCATCCTCACCACCAATCACCTGCTTGTTAACTCATACAGCCCCCACCCTCTGCCCAGAGCTGTCCTGCCTCCAGCTGCCGGCTCTGAGAATGGCAGCAGTGATGGCTGTGGGCAGAACAACTCCTAAAGGGTGGCAATGCAGGGGTCCGGATGAGACATTGACTTGGTCCGGATCCGGACCACGGTCCCCCATTTAATGATGCCTGCCTTAGAGGAATCACTTTTATCTTATGGTGGAGCTGCCACTAGTGTAATTGGACTATCACAGATTTATGGACTCCAATTGTGGACATTTTGTGATGTTTTATGATATCTATGGTCTATTCATTTTTGGAGCACCTGGTTAAGACTTAATGTTTTTCCGCCATTTATTCTGTCTTTTTATATATCATTTCCCCGTAGAAGTCTAGCAATATCTTTAACAACATGGTTAGCCTGTTTCCTTAAAGAGAATGTGAGAGATGATAGCGCTCTAAAAACTGCTGATCCCTTGGCTTTGCTTCCGTCCCACTAAACCAAAAAGGTGCTGGCTATGCACAGGTGCATTGGATAGAAGAAGATCCTGAACTGCCGCACTCCTTAAAACAATGTCTTTATTGTACAAATAAAATCCAAAAAACAACCAAAGCGATGCAGTCAAAATGAAGTGAACAACAGGAAAAAGGTGGCTGACATGTTTCACATTATGTGATGCTTACTACGAGTAGGCATCACCCTACTACGAGTAAGCATCACATGATGTGAAACATGTCAGCCACCTTTTTCCTGTTCACTTCATTTTTACTGCATCGCTTTGGTTGTTTTTTGGATTTTATTTGTACAATAAAGACATCGTTTTAAGGAGTGCGGCAGTCCAGGATCTTCTTCTATCCTTAAAGAGAATGGCAAAAAAATTCAGAATATGTATCAGAGGGTCTCATATCAGCCAGCTGTACGCCCTTCCTTTGCCAAACTGGGTCTGTATTTGGTCTGTGCTTCTCTAGACAATGTAAATGGGGACTTCTTGTCAGCAACTATGTTACAGAACTATGAAACAGATGACTGCATGTTGATGGAACTTTTTCTTTTCTCATCAAATTTATTTTAGAGCAAATATAGTACATTTAACAAATAATCAATAAATTAATTACCAAAATACATAAAATTAAGGTAATCACAATACCCTATCCAAGCACAGGAAACACTGGAAATGTATCTTTCTTTGTGGCCCCCTTAGTGTCCAAAATTTTGAGATCTGTTGTAAAATTTTACTTATTCGAGGTAAAATTCTCACAACCTATTTTCTAAGCCAGTGGTTTCCAATCTGTGGCCATTTGCTTGCCTCTTTTTGGCCCTTGGGGCACCTTTCCGCTAACTGATACAAGACACTATTCCTCCCTCTAAAATCAACAAGGGGCACTATTTCTCCCATTGACATCAATGATGGGGCATTATTCCTCAAACTGATACTGAAAATGGGTAGGTATTCCTCCCAATAACACCAAGAATAGGGCACAATTTCTCCCGTTGACACCAACAATGGGTCACTATTCCGCCCACTGACAACAATGACGGAGCACTACTGCTCCCACTAACACCAACGATAGGGCACTATTCCTTCCACTGATAACAATGACGGGCACTATTCCCCCCACTGGCACCAACGATGGGGCACTATTCCTTCCACTGACAACAATGATGTCTCACTATTCCTCCCACTGACACCAATGATTGGGCACTATTCCTCCCACTGACACCAATGATTGGGCACTATTCCTTCCACTGACAACAATGACAGGGCACTATTCCTCCCACTGACACCAATGATTGGGCACTATTCCTTCCACTGACACCAATGACGGGGCACTAATTCTTCCGCTGATACCAAAAATGCATTGTTTACCACTGCCGCCAGGACAATTTCTACTCCCAATGGCTACAGCCCGGCCCCCCTAAAGTATGAAAGACAGTAAACTGTCCCTTTTTTTATTCCGTTTGGAGACCCCTGATCTCAGCAATTCCGTCAGGGAGGCAGCAGCTTAATAACATTTACTCCTAAGCGCGGATCCCCTCTCTTTATTTAGTATTATACGTCTCCGCGATTACACACAGTCCAGCTCCTCTATCGAATCACAAGCTTCAGGTCCTGCACATGACCTGCTCGGCCAAAAACAGGACACCCGCCGCTGCCCATTGCTGAGCTCGGTTCAAACACAGGGCACACCGATTTTTAGGCAGCAGTTTGAACATTGGTTTGCTGCCCCACCTAAAAGTGCCGCCTGGGACCGAGGTACCATCGGGTCCCATGGTAGGGCCGGCCCTGCGTCTCCCCTACAGACCACTTCTCCACTGCACAATTCTGTTCCACATCCTCATAACCTTTCTACAGTGATATAACATAAGATTTGGATTTGGGGAACAAGCACCACATTTCAAACATCCATGCCTAGTACCTAAAACTCTGTTGATAAAGTAGCGTTCTCTGAAGCCTTGTACACACGATCAGTCCATCCGATGAGAACGGTCTGAAGTACCGTTTTCATCGGTTAACCGATGAAGCTGACTGATGGTCCGTCGTGCGTACACACCATCAGTTCAAAAAACGATCGTATCAGAACACGGTGACGTAAAACACAACAACGTGCTGAAAAAAACGAAGTTCAATGCTTCCAAGCATGCGTCGACTTGATTCTGAGCATGCGTGGGTTTTTAACCGATGCTTTTGCATACTAACAATCGGTTTTGACCTATCGGTTAGGTGTCCATCGGTTAAATTTTAAAGCAAGTTCTATTTTTTTTGACCGAAGGTTAAATAACCTATGGGGCCTACACACGATCGGTTTGGACTGATGAAAACGGTCCTTCAAACCGTTGTCCTCTGGCGATCCTATCGTGTGTGCGAGGCCTAAGAATTGTTCCCACAAGTGTTACTGCCTTTCTTATAACGGTCTTCTATTAATGGTCTTTAACTTATTGATGATTCAAATTTTTTTTGTGTATACACAACGCTAATGCTGCGTACACACGATCGGATTTTCCGTTGGAAAAACCTTGGATGGTTTTTCCAACGGAATTCCGCTCAAGCTTGGTTTGCATACACACGGTCACACAAAAGTTCTCTGAACTTTTGACCGTCAAAAACATGGTGACGTACAACACTACGAGGAGCCGAAAAAATGAAGTTCAATGCTTCCGATCATGCGTCGAATTGTTTCCGAGCACGCGTGTTTTTTTCCCCTCGGAATTGCAAACAGACAAACGGATTTTCCAAACCAGCTCTCAATCTTTTGGTGGCGAAAATTCCGACAGTAAAAGTCAGATGGAGCATACACGGTTGGAATTTCCATTCAAAGGCTCACATCGGACTTTTGCTGATCGTGTGTACGGAGCATTAAAGTATTAAAGTTTTTCACACTTCCCTCTTTAGTTGGAGGATTTTCCAAGATAGGATTTTGTTTATTCTGGCTATTATTCCCAGACTCAGATATGGTTAAACACACTTAGATTTGTACATGAAACTTTATTCACTGCTAGGAAACTAATAGCTTGAGTATGGATACAGGCCTCAACCCCTACGCTAGAGGCCTGGGTCGCCGAGATAAACATCACTTTGCCTTTTAATAAAGTAATCTATATTAAAGGGGAGTTCCAGCCATTTGTGTGTTTATTAAAAGTCAGCAGCAACAAAAAGTGTAGCTGCTGGCTTTTAATAAACAGGCACTTACCTGCTCCAGCGCTCCAGCGACGCGCCGGCCGGGGCTCCGCTCCTCTCCCCCCCTCCCCGGCCGGCGTCTTCATCTTCAGTGTGGGCACCCGGCCGTGACAGCTTTCGGCTTCACGGCCGGGCACCCACTGCGCATGCGCGCGCGGCACTGCGCATGCGCGAGCGGCGCGGCCCGGCGCCGCGCCGTGTAATTGGCCAGGAGATCGCCTAGGACCTGTGACGTGTCCTAGGCGATCGCCAACAGCAGCCACTTCCTGAAGGCGACTAAGCTTAGTCGCCTACAGGAAGGAGGAAGTGGGACAGGAAGTCCCACTCGTGCTGAAGCCCCCACTCCCCCCCCAAAAAAATTACATGCCAAATGTGGCATGTAAGGGGGAGAGGAGTGGGTTAAGAGGAAGTTCCAAATTTGGGTGGAACTCCTCTTTAATAGGGGATGCCCGGGCAAATATAATAAAGTTTGGGATAGATGGTTACAGTCACCACTGACTTGTACTTCAGGATTAGAATCTCGATATGGACTTCATATCTCTTGGATAATACATCTATAATGAGGGTCGTATTAACTCAATAATGCTTGTTTACTGATTCAAAAATATCGCACCCCCATTGTGTTTCGGTGGTCAGTGGGCATGGAGGTGGAGGGAGGGAGTGGGCTGTCATTTGACCCTGTGTATTCGCTCACATGTCTGATTCTATAGTCACATGTGCAGCTCAAATGTGATAGAGAGGAAATGCTCAGCATATAAACTCACTGAAAACTGAGCATGTGCAGAGCTGCCAACATTGCTCTACAACAGGGGTGTCCAACCTCTGAGGCCTCGTACACCCGACCGAACATGTCTGCTGAAACTGGTCCGCGGACCAGTTTCCGCGGACATGTTCGGTCATGTGTACGGCCGACCGGACAATTTTCCGGCGGATCGGACAGGTTTCCAGCAGACAAATGTTTCTTAGCATGCTAAGAAACATGTCCGCTGGAAGCCCGTCCGTCGGACATGTTCGGTCGTCTATACGACTCACCGGACATGTCCGCTCGGCCGAAAGCCCTCGCATGCGTCGAAGTGATTTGACGCATGCGTGGAAGCATTGACCTTTCAGGGTCGCGCACGTCGCCACGTCATCGTCGTGGCGACGGCGCGGCCACGTCACCGCGTTCGCTGTCCGCGGGAAATTTGGTCTGATGGTGTGTACAGCCATCAGACCAAAATCCGGCAGCGGACATGTCCGATGAAAACGGTCCGCGGACCGTTTTCATCGGATATGTCTCGTCGTGTGTACGAGGCCTTAAAGAGCAGGGGCCACTTAAGCGGCTTGGTAACAAACCGGTCACAATAAACGGAGCAGGTGGATGGCAGCCCACTCTATAGAGCCCACTTAGCGGATCAGATTGAAGGTAGGCGTTTGTAAACGGACACAAGTCCATTTACATCTGCCTCTCCTCAGGCCCCGTACACACGACCGAGTTTCTCGGCAGAATTCAGCCAGAAACTCGATCGGAGCTGAATTCTGCCGAGAAACCCGGCCGTGTGTACACTTTCGGCCGAGGAAGCCGACGAGTTCCTCGTCGAGCCAAATAGAGAACATGTTCTCTATTTCCTCGTTGTTCAATGAGGAAAGTTGGCTCGCCGAGATCCTCGGCGGCTTCACACAGAACTCGACGAGCAAAACGATGAGTTTTGCCCATCGAGTTCCTCGGACGTGTGTACGGGGCCTCAGAGGTGAAGGGAGGGTTTGATTTGGGTCGGACTGAGCGCGTGAAGGGGATCTAAGGCTGCTTTCACACTGATGCACTGTTGTTTACCCCTGTGGCTTTGCTGCAGTCTAGCTGCACTTTGCAATAGATTTTTATTATATCCTGTAGTTGTGGTGCATTTTCAGAAAGCTCACCAAACTCGCAGGTAATAGAAGTCTATGGCTCGTGCAGGTAACCCACAAATGCACTGCTCTGCACCTGCGGATCAGTTGAAAGCAGCCCGGTAACCACTGCAGAACACATATGCCCATATATACACTGTGACTTTAGTAATAAACTTACCTTTAATAACAGTAATCTATTCTTTTCCACATCAGAGAGCTCCGCGGGCCACATGTGGCCCCCGGACCACTGGTTGGGCACTCCTGCTCTACAAAATCCCTATTGGGGACATGAACACAAGGGGGAGATAGGGAGCAGCAGGATCAATGCGTTTTTTGCAGAATACAGAAAGCAAATTTCATAGTTACTGAGTGAGTATGAACAGCATGTAATACACCATTTATTGATAGTTTTTTATGATGTGGGTTTCGTGACACTTTAAGCTAATATATCTTATCACAGTTATTAGCATACTGACAGAACTAAAGAGTCTTTTCTCTCAGCAGTCCATGCCTTAGGGTATGGTAAACACCTGAACATGCTCCAGCCACAGCATTTTGCAGAGGTAAAATCTGCAACAGGGAAACAGACAGAAATACAAATCTGATGGGTTCTAGCCTTCCTCTATTCATTTTATTTCTGCATGTTTTGCTGATGCCTTCATTTCCTGTTCTGGTGACAACAATTTTAGCAGACAGGAAGTGAGAAAAATCTCTCTAACAGAAGCCTCCTACTCTATCCAAATCAAAAATAATAAAACATGTTGGCTGAATATACAATTTAAGATTTTGTTTTTTAAGTAATTATTGTTTTTTTGTGCTTGTTTTTTTATGAATAATGTTTTTTTGTATTCTTGATGGAGTATATGTTGATGAGTTGATGTGTTGTCCTTGCAGGCTGCCAGAAACTGTTTGGTGAATGATCTTGGTGTAGTAAAAGTATCTGACTTTGGAATGACAAGGTAAGCACTTGTAAACACATTGCAACATGTGTTAGACGGTAATGTGGAAGTTGATGATGTGCAGATTGCAGTTTCCTGTTCAGAGTAATCAGAGAGCAGTGATGTGTTGCTCTGGGTTAAAGCGCATAGAATAAATGTATACTTTTTAACTACAGTAACACCATTTTTTTTTTATTGTTACATTATTGTTTATGGACTGTTGTTTTTGGATTGCCTGGTCGTTTGGTGTTGTAACCAGTAGCAACTCAACATGTACAAGGGCATTTTTATGGCTTAAACTCCAAAGTAAAAATTTTACAGTGGGGATCGAAAGTTTGGGCACCCCAGGTAAAATGTTGTATTAATGTGCATAACAAAGCCAAGGAAAGATGGAAAAATCTCCAAAAGGCATCAAATTACAGATTAGACATTCTTATAATATGTCAAAAAAAGTTAGATTTTATTTCCATCATTTACACTTTCAAAATGACAGAAAACAAAAAAATTGCGTCTGCAAAAGTTTGGGCACCCTGCAGAGTTGATATCTTGTACTGCCCCCATTGGCAAGTATCATAGCTTGTAAACACTTTTTGTAGCCAGCCAAGAGTCTTTCAATTCTTGTTTGAGGTATCTTTGCCCATTCTTCCTTACAAAAGTCTTCCAGTTCTTTGAGATTTCTGGGCTGTCTGTCACGCACTGCTCTTTTAAGGTCTATCCATAGATTTTCAATTATGTTGAGGTCAGGAGATTGTGAAGGCCATGGCAAAACCTTCAGTTTACGCCTCTTGATGTAATCCCCCGTGATTTTGAGGTGTGTTTAGGATTTAGGATTTTGGATGTTTAGAGTTAGAGGAGGTCTTGTGCTCGAATTATTGCTCTTGCTCTAACTATCGCAGCGTATGTAACCTGTGTGTATCTGGCTCTGATACTGGCTAGTGCCTCACCAGCCACTGACCTCACTGCATGTCCCTGCACTGTACACAGCACACTCCTGAACTATGCACTCTGTACATAATGCATTCCTGAACTCTGCAATCTTTACATAGTGCACCTCAGATACAATCGGCCCTTTGAGGGCAACCTTATTGCTGATACGGAAATTGAGTTTGACACCCCTGATATAGAGGGTCACTTGAGTGGGAGCCGTAAGTCTGTTGGGACAGCTGAAATCACATCCAAGATGGTGGCACCCAGCAGTAGTTTCAGAGCTTTGGGAAGTCTACACAAGAAAAGCATTTACAGGTAAATAATGTACCTGAAATATGCTAAAAGTACATAATATGTTAAAGGACGATTTGAACTGAACTGAATGGTATGATGAAAGGGTGGCTTTAAATTTGTACAGTGAGTGGTTGGCAGGATATTGAGACATACTGTATGCTCATCACCTACAAACATCATCCATCACAGTTACACAGAATACAGTGTCATCTTTTTTTGACAATATCTATTTTCCTTTAGAACGTATAACATTTTCTCAATGCATGTTAGGGTATGAAAAACAGAACTACTAAACTCTGGCAATGTGTTTGTTTTTCTGATTTCCTAATACAGGCAGTCCCGGGGTTACAAACAAGACAGGGACTGTAGGTTTGTTCTTAAGTTGAATCTGTTTGTAAGTCGGAACAGGTAAATTTTTTAAGTGTAGCTACAGCCAAAAAAAAAATTAAGCTTTTTGGATAGCATAGGGAAGGGTTATCACCTCTGTAATGTTTGTTTTGCTGTCTGTGCCCCTGTTCAGAAGATTTCACCTCACTTTCTGTCCCAATGACAAATGGATTTCGAAAATTTGGGGTTGTTAGGGAAACAAGGATTGGTGATAAAGCATCTTTTTCCCATTATAACTCTTATGCCCTTGTAAACATTGGGGGTTGTTAAATCAATGGTAAATGCGTTTTTCAGCGAGTCCACAGCATTAAGATGTTAGGTTTGAGGGCATGGCAGCCCATTTTATTTAAAAGGCAAAAATAAACAGTTCACACACACAGGATTCCCACGCAGGGGTTCTTCTCCAGTAATGTTCATAGAAAGAAAAATACCAAGCCTCCTGGCTCTCAGGCTCACTCAGCCTTGCAGTACCTGCTATACCTGGCCCACTCCTGGCCTCAACAGGATTCTCCAGCTTACTGTCTCCCAGACTTCCGGACTTCCTCCAGCCCCCTTGGACTCGCTAGCCACCTCAGGTCTACCAGCCTTCCCAGTCCATCAGGCACGAAGTCCCCCCACACCAGGGATGTAGTCTTCCAGGGCAGACAGCTTTCCACACACAGTGTGTTGAACCAGCAGCCAGCTGCACACACTCCACCTTCCTTTCCACCTGCTCTCACCAGTCCCTCATTATATTGGTTGTTCACAAGACCTGGACACAGGGTTGGAGATCCCATCCCGCCCAAGTCTCTGCAGGATCTCCAAAATACACAGCCCCATCCGAACTTAGAAAAACCCGGAGAAAGCTGCCAAAACTGTTCTCTCCGTTTTAAAACTATGCTGTGTAGTTCTGCAGTCCGCTGACATGCAGACTCTGTGTCCATTTTTGCTCCCTTTGTATAGTGACCGGGACTCTCACTATTACACCCTGTACACACAAGCAGTTTTCCCTTTGGGAAAAAAATTATGGTTTTCCCGACGGAATTCCTCCCAGGCCTGCCTTGCATACAAACTGTCACACAAATGTCTGGTAAACTATTGACTGCCTAGATTGTGGTGACGTAAAAGACTACGACGAGCCGCCAAAATGAAGTTCTATGCTTCCGAGCATGTGTCGAATTGTTTCCGAGCATGTGTGTTTTTTTTCCCGTCGGAAAAGCATACAGCCATGGCCAAAAGTTTTGAGAATGACACAAATAGTAATTTTCACAAAGTCTGCTGCCTCAGTTTTTGAGATGGGAAATTGCATATACTCCAGAATGTTATGAAGAGTGATCAGACGAATTGCAATTAATTGCAAAGTTCCTCTTTGCCATGAAAATTAACTTAATCCTATAAAAAAAAATTCCACTGCATTTGTGAAGAAGGCTTATGGGTGCCCAAGAAAGTCCAGCAAGCGCCAGGACCGTCTCCTAAAGAGGATTCAGCTGCGGGATCAGAGTGCCACCAGTGCAGAGCTTGCAGCAAGGGCAGCAAAGAAGCCACTTCTCTCCAAAAAAAACATCAGGGACAGATTGATCTTTTGCAGAAAATATGGTGAATGGACTGCTGAGGACTGGGGCAAAGTAATATTCTCCGATGAAGCCTCTTTCCGATTGTTTGGGGCATCAGGAAAAAGGCTTGTCCGGAGAAGAAAAGGTGAGCGCTACCATCAGTCCTGTGTCATGCCAACAGTAAAGCATCCTGAGACCATTCATGTGTGGGGTTGCTTCTCATCCAAGGGAGTGGGCTCACTCACAATTTTGCCCAAAAACACAGCCATGAATGAAGAATGGTACCAAAACACCCTCCAACAGCAACTTCTTCCAACAATCCAACAACAGTTTGGTGAAGAACAATGCATTTTCCAGCATGATGGAGCACCGTGCCATAAGGCAAATGTGATAACTAAGTGGCTCGGGGACCAAAACTTTGACATTTTGGGTCCATGGCCTGGAAACTCCCCAGATCTTAATCCCATTGAGAACTTGTGGTCAATCCTCAAGAGGCGGGTGGACAAACAAAAACCTACTAATTCTGACAAACTCCAAGAAGTGATTATGAAAGAATGGGTTGCTATCAGTCAGGAATTGGCCCAGAAGTTGATTGAGAGCATGCCCAGTCGAATTGCAGAGGTCCTGAAAAAGAAGGGCCAACACTGCAAATACTGACTCTTTGCATACATGTCATGTAATTGTTGATAAAAGCTTTTGAAACGTATAAAGTACGTGTAATTATATTTCACTACATCACAGAAACAACTCAAACAAAGATCTAAAAGCAGTTTATCAGCAAACTTTGTGAAAACTAATATTTGTGTCATTCTCAAAACTTTTGGCCACAACTGTACAGATGAACGGTTTTCCTGCTAGGATTTTTTCCTGACGGGGAAAAAAGAGATCCTGCTCTCTTTTTCCGGCAGTTTTCCTGTGGGAAAAAGTCCGATTGAGCATACACACGGTCGGGATTCCCGACGAAAAGCTCTCATCGCAGTTTTTCCGACAGGAAAACCGGTCGTGTGTGCAAGGCATTATAGGAGTGAATTGCCCTTCCTAGGGGTAGATTTCCTCTCACTTCCTGTTGTCTCCCACCATTTGTAAGTAGGAGTCGTTTGTAAGTAGGTTGTTTGTAAGTAGGGGACCGCCTGTAGAGTTGCAAGAACTCAGCAGTAGCATGGTATTTTGTCAAGAAACAAAAATGCATATTGTCACTGACAAGGGAGCCTGATTGTAAATTTCTATTAAGACCTTTGGACAGAAATGTAAAGGTGATGCAAACAGGGGTGTATTTCCTACGAATTTCATGGTTTGATGAAACTTTTAAAAGAATGTTACAACAGTTTTTTTTTTTACTAGGTGCTTTGTGTATAGTACTAGTGATAAGAGCCTCCTTGAGTCTAGTTTTAATTTTAATTGGATTGCATTTTAATTGCATTTTTATAGGTAAGCAATAACGAATCATTCAGAGATAAATATATATATGTATATATATATATATATATATATATATATATATATATATATCTATAGATAGATAGATAGATATATAGATATCTATATAGATATCTATATCTATATAGATACCGTATATACTCGAGTATAAACTGAGTTTTTCAGCCCTTTTTTTGGGCTGAAAATGACCCACTCGGCTTATATTCGAGTCAGTGTACCTGAGTCCGTAAAATGCATATTCAGATGGCGGCCGTGCAGTGTTAAAAAGTCGTGCTCCTCCTTGCCCTGTTCCGTGATAGGCGGAACACTCAGTTTCCCAGCAGACACTGTGTTCAGTGTTCCGCCTATCACGGACGCCCTCTCAAGACAAGAGGACGAGAGGGCGTCCATGATAGGCGGAACATTGAACACAGTGTCTGCCTATCACGGAACAGGACAAGGAAGAGCGTGACTTTTTAACACTGCAAGGCCGCCGTCTGAATATGCATGTCATGGACTCAGGTACACAGATCGGCAAAGTGATTCTGCAATGGGCATGGTGAGGTCAGGCTGCAATGGGCACAGTGAGGTCAGGCTGCAATGAGCACAGTGAGGCATGCAAATGGGCACACTGAGGCTGCAAATGGGCACAGTGAAGCTGCAAATGGGCATTGTTGACCCTCATTTTCACTTACAGTAGCTGTTTCATTCTTACCCTAGGCTGAGGCCTCGTACACATGGCCGAGAAACTCGACGGGCAAAACACATCATTTTGCTCGTCGAGTTCCTTGTGAAGCCGCCGAGGATCTCGGCGAGCCAAATTTTCCCATTGCCGTCGGGGAAAACAAAGGCATGCTTTCTTTTTGGCCCGACGAGATCCTCGGCGCTTTCCTCGTTGGAAAGTGTACACACTACCGGTTTCCTTAGCAAAAAAAAAAAAAAACAGCAAGCTTCTTGCTGGTTTTTGCAGAGAAACTCGGCCGTGTGTACGAGGCCTTATACTCGAGTCAATACATTTTCCCATTTTTTTTGTGGTAAAAGTAGGTGCTTAGGCTTATACTCGGGTTGGCTCAACTTGAGTATATACGGTATATATATATATATATATATATATATATATATATATATATATATATATAATGCCCAGCAGTCTAAATTCAGTTTAGTATGCACCAGTGGATCTGTAGTTATTTGCAATGTAGAGATCTGATGTCAGAAATGTAATGTAACTTGGCCTGTCAAATCTTTGATAATTATATAACTTCCTACTGTTCTTTATTAAAATACAGAATGTTTATTTGCATATACAGTACACAACACACCTACATGCTGCAGATTTTTGTATTCTATTGCATGGTAGATTGCTCTCTGTGTTGTAGATTACTGATTATTCATATTTTCTTCAGGCTTTGCTAGAATAACATGTTTGTTTCCTGACATAATTAGGTACGTCCTTGATAACCAATACACAAGTTCTTGTGGCGCCAAATTTCCTGTGAAGTGGTCACCACCTGAGGTCTTTAACTACAGCAAGTTCAGCAGTAAATCTGATGTCTGGTCCTTTGGTAAGATAACTGTAGCAATATATTGAACCAAATACACAATTTTTTTACTCTGGTGGAATCTCCTGGCTGCCTTGTATGAGAATGCAGAGCAGGACATACCGTGTTTCCCCGAAAATAAGACCTACCCCGAAAATAAGACCTAGCGTTATTTTCTGGTACAATATTTTTTATTAAAGTATTTTAGACAAATCGACAAATTCCCACGCAGGGGATGCAAAAACAAAGGTATACATAAAGCACATAATAGAAAACATACTATTAAAGAAACTAATCACAAGTTACCACCGTCACCCCAGCCGGGGCCGGGGGGCAGTGCGATATGCCTGAGCCAAAAGGCCCAGGGGCCAAGGCAGATAAAAGGGAGAGGGAACGGAGTTATCCGCAAAACGGGGGAGAAAGAAAAAAAAAAAAACAAAACAAAAGAAAAAATAAAGATAAAAAAATAAAACAGCAACAAAACAAAAAAAAAAAACAAAAAAAAAAAAACAAAACAAAAAACAAAAAAAACAAAAAACACCCCTTGCACAGTAGAGGAAAAAGGAAAGGAAGAAAAAGGTAGAACAGCGAGCAAAAGCTCAGAAAAACAGAGAGAAAGAAAGAAGCCTCAGGCTGGAAAAAAGGACAAGTTAAATTCAGAGCCCCAGACTAGACAGGTGTAAACTAGGGGATGTATAGGACCACCACGGGGCCCATACCTTGAGAAATTTAGCATGAGAGTCATGGAGGACGCTAGACATCTTTTCCTGGATCATAAGAGTCGTCAGGGTATTCTTGACCTCTGGGAATGGAACAGAAGGTTTTTTCCAGGCCCTCGCTATTGTCCGCTTGGCAGCGATAAATAAGTATGTAGCTAACTTCTGTTGGTGAGAGAAGAGGCCTGGAATTGGGCAATGGAGTAATGCATATCTAGCGTCCTTACGGAAGGGGACATGGAATAGGGAGGATAATAGGCCAAAGACCCTTGACCAGAATCTAACTAAACGGGGACAGGACCACCATATATGCAGCTCATCCCCTCGTTGACCACAACCCCGAAAGCACCCGTCAGTACACGCAGGGTTCGACTTGGCAATGCGAGCTGGGACCCAGTACCAACGTAGAAGGACCTTATAGGCCGCCTCCAAAGTGGCAGTGTTGAAGGAGCATTTTGCTATGCTGGACCAGGCCCTACTCCAGTCTGCGAGATCAATAGGGGATAGATCACGCTCCCATTTAGGCACATAAGAAAGGGTAGAAGAAGAGCTACTGGAAGCAAGTAAAGAATAAATCGTAGAAATGGTGCCGCGAGCACCCGGGCAACGCTGACAGATGCGTTCAAAGGCAGTGATATGATACGGGAAGGAGCCTAGGCGCCGAAGGGAAGTTATCCAGTGTCGCAACTGAATATAGCGGAAAAATTCGGTAGACGGAGCATCATGGGTCTCATGAATCGATGACCACAGGGGAAAGGCTCGGGTGCGAAGAAAGTGGTGAACCAATGAGAACCCATGAGCAGGCCACCAAGAAAAAACATGGGGTTGTTCTGAGCCAGGCGGGAACATAGGATTATTCAGGAGGGGAAGTAGAGGCAGGAATGGAGACATAAGTTTGCCCGAGTACCGAATCGAATCCCATAATTTCAGACTGTGAAGCATAAGCGGGCTAACAGAAGGAGGACGCAGTTTAGGGGGTAGCCATAACAAAGCCGAAATAGGAACCGGTGCACAATTGGGCACCTCCAGCAGAACCCAAAGGGGAACATCGGACGTTGCATGGAGCATAGTAAGTTGGGAAATTTGAGCCGCCCGATAATACTTTGCAACGTCTGGAACGCCCAGCCCGCCCTGCAATCTATGAGCATATAGGGTAGAACGAGAAACCCTAGGGTGTTTATATGCCCAGATAAAAGAGAGCAATCTGTTCTGGAGCGACCGTAAATAAAAAGCGGGGACCCGAACTGGGAGAGTCCGAAAAAAATAAAGAATCTTTGGGAGAATAGTCATCTTGACCGCGTGAATACGTCCAATCCAAGATAGAGTGGGGAACCGCCAAGATAGACCTAGCGTTATTTTCCAGGAGGACTGCAATATAAACCCTACCCCGAAAATAAGCCCTAGTTTAAAATGCCTGTAAAATTTTATAATCCACTCTATTACAGTAGTATATAATGTACAATGTGTGTGTTTCTGTAATATAATTGCAGGGAAGAGAGCAGAGCGGCACTATAATGAAGGTATTTGCCACCATTATATTACAGAAACACACACATTGTACATTATATGCTACTGTAATAGAGTGGATTATAGGATTTTACAAGCATTTTAACTACCGTAAGTTCTCACTGGGGATATCTGTCAGGCAGGGAGGGAGAGGGGGAGTGAAACAGTACATTACATGGTAAGACCTACCCCGAAAAATAAGCCCTATAGTGTCTTTTGTTACCAAAATTAATATAAGACCCTGGGCCATATTCTGAGTATAGTTACGATGGAGTATCTCAGGATACTCCGTCGTATCTCTCTTTTTTGGCCCGCGTATCTATGCGAGTGATTCTTAGAATCATTTTCGCATAGATACGCTTAAGATCCGACATGTGTAAGTCACTTACACTGTCGGATCTTAAATGTAATTACCCAGCCGGCTGCTAGGTGGCGTTTACGTTCAGGACTCATTTGTTTATGCAAATGAGCCTGATACGCCGATTCCCGAACGAATTTGCGTCGCGTAACCGTCGCTAACGTCGTTTGCGTAAGCGTAAGGTTACCCCTGCTATATGAGGGGTAACCTTACGCCAGTCCCACGTATGCCATGTTAAGTATGGCGTCGGGTCCGCGTCGTCTTTTCCCGTCGGGTACGTCGTTTCCCTAAGTCGTTCTTGAATACGACTTTACGTCAATGACGCACACGTCGGCGTCATTGACGTTTTACGCCGAGAACTGGGGCATGCGCACTGGGCTATTTTAAGCCCGGCACATGCGCAGTTCGTTCGAATCGGGGGCGCGCTTAATTTAAATACAAGCCGCCCCCTTGGATTTACACGGGGATACGCCGGGCCAATTACACTACGCCACCCCAAACTACGGAGCAAGTGTTTGGGGAATACAGCACTTGCTCCTGTAGGTTGGGGCGGCGTAGTGTAAATGGCTTACGCGTCGCCCGCCTATAAAGTACAAGAATATGGCCCCCTGGCTTATTTTTGGGGAAACATGGTATAAAGCCAGAATCTTCAGAAAATAATACTAGCATAGAGCTAACAATAAGTATTCAGTCTTCCCCTCCCCTTATGATAAACAGGTTTTACAACATTATTTTCAAGTTTTTTTTTTCTTTTAAACTTTTGTTGCTGTGGTTTTCACTTCAGTTTTCACCACAGATACCATATTTTTCAAATGCATGTTAAAGGTCGTAAATGTGTGCTAAACCTTTGCCTTTTGTAAATCAACCCCATGGTTTCACGCTATTCCGCCTTGCATGCTAACTTGTTTAAAGGCAATGTGTTTTTTTTGTTTTAAAAAGCTAACATGCTATACTTACCTGCTCTGTGCAGTGGTTTTGCATAGAGCAGCCCAGATCCTCCTCTTCTTGGGTCCCCCACTCGTGCTCCTGGCCCCTCCCTCCTACTGAGTGTCCCAAGCGCAAGCAGCTTGCTATGGGGGCACCCAAGCAGGCTCACGCCTGAGCTGTTGCTCTGCGTGTCTATTCACACACAGAGCTGCAGCTTGGCCCCATTCCCTCTCTTTCCTCATTGGCTCACTGGCTGTGATTGACAGCAGTGGGAGCCAATGGCTCCTGCTGCTGTCTCAACCAATGAGAAGGGAGAGTCCCGGAGAGCCAAGGCACTTGTGCACATCACTGGATCACGTTGGGACTCAGGTAAGTATTATGGGTGCAGCTATACCCAGAAGGTATTTTACCTTAATGCATAGAATGCTTTAAGGTAAAAAACGTTTGTCTTTAGAACTACTTTATTTTTTTGGATAAAGTAAGAGAGGGTTATAAACTCTATCATGTTTTTTTGCCATCTGTATCCCATTGGAGGAATTTCCTCTCACTTTCTGTTTTGGCTATGAGACAGAAACTGAAGGGAAATCTCCTCAAAGTGAAGGATTCCCGACATGTCACCGGGGTCATCAGAACAAGTGTCCCCACTGGAAGATTTCCCCCTCTATTCTTGTTCTGATGTCAACCCAATATTCAGGATTTTCTTTTACTTTCACTCTCAGTAAAAATGGTAAAGATGACACATAGGAACTGATTAAAGCGGTTGTAAACCGCATAAACATTTTTCAAACCTGCAAGGCAAAAGGCATAATCAGCTAGTATGCACCGCATACTGGCTAATTATGAAATACTTACCTCGGAACGAGGTGAAGAACACTTACCTGGTCCACGCCGAGCGAGATGTCACCTTGCTCCGTGTCTTCCGGGTATCGCCGCTCCAGCGCTGTGATTGGCTGGAGCGGCGATGACGTCACTCCCGCGTGTGCGCGCGGGAGATTTAAATTCGGCAAGGTCCGGCGGCTGCCGGTCCTTTCGCCGTGGATTCCCCCCTGCGCATGCGCCGCTGCAATCAGCGGCGCATTGCGAGGGGAATATCTCCTAAACCATGCAGGTTTATGAGATATTCTTTATACCTACAGGTAAGCCTTGTTATAGGCTTACCTGTAGGTAAAAGTGAAAAAAGTGGGGTTACAACCACTTTAACTAAAAGGCTGTGCACTCTGCATGTACAGTTGCTCCAAAGCTTTGTAAATGAGCAGAAACTCTTCCATCATCCAATCATGTGCAAGCAAAAATGCTGTTTTTTTTATTATCCTAGCACGTGATTGGATACTCTTTGCAAAGTGAAGCCTTACCTCATTTACTAAGCTCTGGAGCAACTGCACTTGCAGAGGGCAAATGTATTTGCCTTTAGTAAATCAACCCCATAGAGAGAGTGAATCTCCCTAACAGGGGCACAGACAGTAATAAAAACTGACTAGAGTTCTAATCCTTCTCCACTCTAAAACGAAAAAAACAAAAACATTTTGCCTTGAGGGACACTTTAAAGCCAGTAACACCAAACATTGACAATCCTACCTGCAGGGTGAGCAATGTGACAGAACTTTCATTTAATGTGAAGTGTCCCTTTTGCTGGTGCTGACTGTCATACTTGAAATCTCAAGAACTCTGCCCCCCATACGCTGCTGCCATAATCTTCCACAATGCTGTGGTGGTTAATATGAGTGCTCATCAAGAGTGCCTCTATTTATAGAAGCTGTAAAACAGCTTCCATGTTTGAAAAGCGATCTATGAATGGAGGAAGTGAATCTTTAATTCATCCATCCATCCTCCATTTATACTGTTTTTCATTGATGCAGTCTTAAAGCGGAGTTCCACCCAAAAATGGAACTTCCATTTTAAGTGTTGGTGACCCCCTGACATTAAACATTTGGCATGTCATTTTTTGATGGAAGAAGCGGGTACCCTGTTTTTAGAGGCACTCAGCTCCCACTTCCTCTCTGCAATCTTCTGGGACACGTGACAGGTCCCAGAAGATTGTCCAGCCATTCGCAACGTAGCTTGGGCATGCATAGTGCGCACAGCCGCAGCCGGGCACCCACAGTTAGAATGCCGGCACCTCAGGGAGGAGGGGGAGAGGAGCGAGGCTTTGTGAGCCCGCATTGCTGGAGCATGGGACAGGTGAGTGTCTGATTATTAAAAGTCAGCAGCTAAACTTTTTGTAGCTACTGACTTTTAAATGGGTGGAAAACCACTTTAACCATTTGAGGACCGCCGCACGACGATATACGTTGTCAAAACGGCACGGCTGGGCACAAGGGCGTACATGTACGTCTCCTTTAAGATCCCAGCCGTGGGTCGTGAGCGCGCTGCCGGCGGCGCTCGTGACCCGGTCCTCTTCTCCGTGACCGTCCCCGCGGGAACAGCAGACCATATCGCCACCGGTGTCCCACGATCGGGTCACAGAGAGGAAGAACAGGGAGAGGGAAGTGTAAACAAACCTCTCCACGTGCTTCCTAGTGAGCCTGTCATTGATCGTCTGTTCCCGGTCATACGCACAGCCACGCCCCCCACAGTAAGAATCACTCCCTTAGGGCACACTTAACCCCTACATCGCCCCCTCCTGGTTAACCCCTTTACTGCCATTGTCATTTTAATAAGTGCATTTTTATAGCACTGTTCGCTGTAAAAATGACAATGGTCCCAAAATAGTGTCAAAAGTGTCCGATGTGTCCGCCATAATGTCGCAGTCACGATAAAAATCGCTGATCGCCGCCATTACTAGAAAAAAAAATATTAATAAAAATGCAATAAAACTATATCCCTTATTTGGTAGATGTTATACATTTTGCGCAAACCAATCAATAAATGCTTATTGCGATTTTGTTTAACCAAAAATATGTAGAAGAATACGAATCAGGCTAAACGGAGGAACAAAAAAATGTTTATATCTTTTTTGGGGATATTTATTATAGCAAAACGTAAAAAATATTGAATTTGTTTCAAAATTGTCGTTATATATTTTTGTTTATAGCGCAAAAAATAAAAACCGCAAAGGTGATCAAATACCACCAAGAGAAAGCTCTATTTGTGGGAAAAAAAGGACGCCAATTTTATTTGGGAGCCACGTCACACGACTGCGCAATTGTCAGTTAAAGCGACGCAGTGCCGAATCACAAAAAGGGGCCAGGTCCTTTAGCTGCATAATGGTCCGAGGTTTAAGTGGTTAAGCACAGTTTTAATGAATGGGGGGGCACAAAAGGTGGGCATAGTCGGCACATTTGATGAACGCCTGTGACAGGTTCAGCACTTGTATTAACCCCAGCAACATGGTAGGAATACTGCTGTGATGTATGGGGGAGGGGGGGCCACAGTGGACTTTGGACTATTAATTATGGCTTTCAACTGTGACAGCAGGCACCACCACAAGAGACACTTTGCAGTAAATATAAGTACTGTCCCTTGTGCTGATTTAAAAAAATAAATCATGTTATCTAAAAAATATCTTGGTCAGACTCTGCCAGACCTAATTAGCAAATTATGTCCCTTTGTTTCTTATTAGGTGTGTTAATGTGGGAGGTGTTCACTGAGGGTAAGATGCCCTTTGAGAGCTACTCCAATGTGGACGTGGTAGATATGGTCACAAGAGGCGAAAGACTGTATAGACCCAGGTTGGCTACAAACAGAATTTACACAATAATGAAGGCCTGTTGGCATGAGGTAAGTGTACAAGTGGTATTGTGATTTTGATGTGAATTAAACATACATGTGATCTTATGCTATGGTCCTGCTCATTGGAGAACACACAAGCAATGGGAACCTCTGCAAAAATTGAGTTTTTACTTATAGAGCCAGAGAATGAAAACTGAACCCTGAATTGCTTGTGTTGCCTACATTGCCTGCCGCCGAGAATGGGTTTTTAGCACGACAGCATCGCGCTGATTCTCGGCGACAGGGTGCCGACATCTCGCACTCGCTGGAATAGTAAAAGCACATTCCAGCGAGCGCGTCATAGAAGCGACGGGGATCCGACTTGGATTCCCGCCAATTCTACACGTGGGCGGCGTTTGGTATGAATCCTGAGGGGGAACTCCCCGCCGGATTTTAAAGAAAAATCCGGCATGGGTTCCCCCCTCAGGAGCATACCGGGCCCTTAGGTCTGGTATGGGTTGTAAGGAGACCCCCCTACGCCGAAAAAAACGGCGTAGGGGGTCCCCCTACAATCCATACCAGACCCGTATCCAAAGCACGCTACCCGGCCGGTCAGGAAAGGAGTGGGGACGAGCGAGCGCCCCCCCCCCTCTTGAGCCGTACCAGGCTGCATGCCCTCAACATGGGGGGGGTCAGGTGCTCTGGGGCAGGGGGTGCACTGCGGGGTCCCCCCACCCCAGAGCACCCTGTCCCCATGTTGATAAGGACAGGGCCCCTTCCCGACAACCCTGGCCGTTGGTTGTCGGGGTATGCGGGCGGGAGGCTTATCGGAATCTGGGAGCCCCCTTTAATAAGGGGGCCCCCAGATACCGGCCCCCCTCCCTAAGTGAATGAGTATGGGGTGCATTGTACCCCTACCCATTCACCTGCAAGCAAAGTGTAAACACAAATAAACAACACAGGGTATTAAAATATTTTATTAGTCTGCTCCGGGGCCCCCCTCTCTTCTTTAGCTCTTTCACGAGGGGGGGCTTGCTTATTTGACGTCTTCGGGTGGGGGCCGCTCTTCTTCCCGCCATCTGGTTCTCTTCCGCCGCCGGGGGGGGTCGCTTTTATAAAAGCACCCCCCCCCCTGGCGGGCTTCCTCCGACGTCTTCGGCGGGGGGTGGTGTGCTTCTGTCGGCTTCTGTCTTCTTCTTCTTCTGTCTTCTTTCTTGCTTCTTCTTCTGTCGCCTTCTGCTGTCTTCGTTTCGTTTCCTTTCCTTTAGGTGTTGACACGTCGCTTCCTCCCGCTGCAATGCCGGGTGCGTCGGCTCGCACAGACTTATATAGGCCACCTACGACGTCACAGTCCCATCATGCTCCGGTACCTACCCACGTGATACCTACCCACGTGGGTAGGTACCGGAGCATGATGGGACTGTGAGGCCTATATAAGTCGGATGCAAGCCGCGCACCTGTCATTGCAGCGAGAAGAGCCGTCGGGTCAACAGCGGAAGAAGGGAGAAGAAGGGAAGTGAAGAAGAAGACGTCATAGAAGAGCAGGGCTGGCCACCTGCTAGTAACTGAGCTTAACACAAAGATAGCGGGCAGCCAGCGCTGAAGGAGAAGGCACCGGACATCGGGAGAAGAACCGGGGTGCGCCGAGTCAACAGCGGAGAGCGGCGACGATAGAAGAAGACCCCCGGAAAGCGGAGAAGACCCCCCAGGGAGCAGAAGACCCCCCAGAGAGCGAAAGAAGAACCCCCCTGCTAAAAGAGCTAAAGAAGACAAGGGAGCCTCCGGAGCAGACTAATAAATTATTTTAAAAACCCTGTGTCGTGTTTTTATTAACTTTAACAATTTGCCTCCAGGTGAATGGGTAGGGGTACGATGTACCCCATATCCATTCACTTAGGGTGGGGGGCCGGTATCTGGGGGCCACCTTATTTGAGGGGGCTCCCAGATTCCGATAAGCCCCCCCGCCCGCAGACCCCGACAACCAACGGCCAGGGTTGTCGGGAAGAAGCCCTGTCCTTATCAACATGGGGACAGGGTGCTCTGGGGTGGGGGGGCCGCAGTGCACCCCCCTGCCCCAGAGCACCCAACCCCCCCATGTTGAGGGCATGCGGCCTGGTACGGCTCAGGAGGGGGGGCGCTCGCTCGTCCCCACTCCTTTCCTGACCGGCCGGGTAGCGTGCTTTGGATACGGGTCTGGTATGGATTGTAGGGGGACCCCCTACGTCGGTTTTTCGGCGTAGGGGGGGTCTCCTTACAACCCATACCAGACCTAAGGGCCTGGTATGCTCCTGGGGGGGAACCCATGCCGGTTTTTTATTTAAAAATTGGCGTGGAGTTCTCCCTCTCAGAATGCATACCAAACGCCGGCTAGAATTGGCGGGAATCCAAGTTGGATCTCCCGTCGCTTGTATGACGGCTTTGTCTCCATCGCGGCAAGCCAGCTCGGCGCTGGCTCCCGCGATGGGGCTCGTAGGTGGTCAATTCACAAACTAATATGAAAAGAAGGAGTTCTCTACATCTGACCATAAAAATTCTGTATTGGCTAGAGCAGCCTTTTTCAACCAGGGTGCTTTCAGGGGTGCCTTGGCAAAATGCGTAAAAATTGCCCCAAGTTGCCCAAATGTTTTTAAAAAGCAGAGAGTAGATCTCAAAGCCACATGTTTTTATTGTGCAGCTTTACAGGTGTAATCACTGTGCAGACCATGTGCCAGCCCCCTAACAACAGATGATGTCATAGTTTGATAAGGAAGGTATCATCCCCCATCCCTCATCAGCATTGGGGTCATGTTAGCTTAATGAGGAGAGAAACAGAGAAAAGAAATGCTGAAATACTAGCCAGTACCAATGTGCACAGGTATATTGCTTAGTAAGAATAAATGACCTACAAGTGTGGATAACACTGACATATATAAAATATTAGTTTTGTTTTTTCCATTTTAGAATGGGTTGTTTCAGGATTGTGCATAGTTTTAAAGGGTACCTTGGCTGAAAGGTTGATCAATTCTGAATTAGAAGCATACATTTAATGTGAATGAAGCACGACTGCCAGGCTCAGCCTGGCAGTCGTGCTTCATTCACAATAAATGTATTCTCTGGTTAATTCTACCTGCAGAGAAAGAAAATCCCCTTTTAGCCTAGGTTGGCACAGTAGCGGGTCCAGGAACCTGGGAAACTGATAAGGCAGTACAACCAGTTCTGTTGTACCAGGCCCAGCCCCATCAGCTCAATAGGGGGGCATGGGCACCTTTACAGTGCATTTCTGCAAAATTTCAAAATAGGGCTTACTAAACTACACTATACATCTGCTTTTACCTTCTTAGGCGGGTGTATTATTACATTTTCTTGGGCCCCATGAGTTTAACATTTTCAAGGTGCATGTACATAATTCCACCCCATGTGTTGCTGTGCTGCTCAATTAGTTCCGACCGGCTGCTGCTGCCCACTGCCTTCCCTGGAGGAGTGATCTTAAAATGCTCTGCTCAGCTCCCGTCCTCAGGTGCTGAGACTGATGGGAGGCGGCAGGCGGCTGACAGGGAGCAGCAGGAGGACTGCATGGCTGCACTGTACACAGTGAGTGGCGAATATCTGGACAGAATCCTCACTGTGTCCTGTTATATAACACACAGCACAACAGGTTATGATCATCAGCGTTATAATAATCACACAGGCAGCACAGGTGCTCTATCATTGCTCTGTCACAGTGTGTCACATGGCTGTTCAGTGCTGATTTTGTTATGGTTGTATTGTGTTGCAGTCTGCAACAATACAGCCATAAGTTAAGAGATGTATGGGATTTTTTTTTCTCACAATCATACTTACCTAAGTGGATGGAGCATCGTTCCGATGCTGCATCTTTCCCCCACCGGCTCGAAAACTGAGAACCGATCGATCTAACACTGCTGATCATTCAGTTCTCAGGGCCCAGTGAACAAACAGCTGGTGACTGAGTCAGAGGCTCAGAGTCAGAGGCTCTCTGCTCTGCCCCCCCCCACTCACTGGAGCGCTGAGCTGTGGAGGGGCAGGAGCGGCCAGATCAGGCTCTTAGCAGCTCACTGAGAGCCTGAGCCGGGTGTCGGTCCAGGCATGTGGGCGGATCCCAACTTCATTGTCATGATCTTGCCCAAGCCTGGACTGGCTCTGTGGCATCAGCAGACAGCGAACTTCAGCCTGTTGTCTGCTGAAGATGGGTTACAGGAGGGAAAAACAAACTGCACTCCTGTAATCCATAGGAGGAGCACAGCCAAGCGAGCTTTAGCTGTACTTCTCCTTTAACAAAGTAAACACCCAACTGCTATGTGACACACTGTGACAGAGCCACGATAGAGCACCTGCTTACTGTGCTGCCTGTGTGATTAATATAATGCTGATGATCATAAGACACAGTGAGATGCTACTTTACTCTTGCGTTTGGGGGGAGGGAATAAATAAGTGAAGCAAAGCTGTGTTCTTACCGCCCCCCAACCACTCCACTTCAACCGATTCCCATCCAGCAATGTACTGGTACGTAGCTGAATTCGAAGGGGGATATCTTGTTCATCACTGCAGCAATGATCAAGATATCATTTTCTAGCCCCAGCGTTTCTGCACAAAGTTAAAGTAACCCTGGTGGCTAGGAAGCCATTAGATTACTTTTACAGCTGGCGGAAGGGGGTCCCCCCTGCCACTGCCACTTTTACCGGGCATTCCCATGTAATCAGGGAACCTGGCATTTGGTTTCTGGGACACAGTGAGAGGACTGATGTTGTCCCTCCCACTGTGTGATGTCAGAAATTGGCAAGTGGCAATAATTTTGTCACTTCTGCTTTCGGTCTCATGCAAACAAGCTGTTATCAGTTTGAACAAGCATCTGATCAAACTGATCTTGGTTTGATCAGATGTTTTGGAGCCAAAGGAGAGATTTGAGGTCTAATGCCGCGTACACATGATAATTTTTCGGCATGAAATTTTTTTTTATTTTTCAGCATGTCCAAAAAACAAAGTTTTTCCAACTTCATCATTAAAAACGACGTTGCCCACACACCATCGTTTTAAAAAAAATATGAACAAAGCGCGGTGACATACAATGGCACTCTAAAGGGGAAGTTCTATTCGCCTTTGGGCTGCTTTAGCTGATTCCTTGTTAGTAAAAGACGATTCGCGCTTTTCTGTCTGTTACAGCGTGATGAATGTGCTTACTCCATTATGAACGGTAGTTTTACCAGAACGAGCGCTCCCGTCTCATAACTTGCTTCTGAGCATGTGAGGGTTTAAAATGTCGTTTTAGCCCACACACGATCATTTTTTACAACACGAAAAACGACGTTAAAAAATGCAGCATGTTCGAATTTTTTTTTTTTTTCGTTTTTCAGAACCTGAAAAATTATGTGTAGCCCACGCACGATGATTTAAATGACGTTTTTCAAAAACGACGTTTTTTTCATGCCGAAAAATGATCGTGTGTACGCGGCATAAGAGGCTTCAGATCTCTCCATGCCCATGCTATCACATGTTTTGAGGCAAGGTCAGGGGAGAGGCCAAAGGTGAGGTTGAGGGAATGGTCAAAGAGGCCTCCATCGGGTAGGCTGTATGATGCCCCATGTTTTATAACAGCGACCCTGCCGGTAACATGTATAAACTGCATGCATTCCCTCACCTGTGCTGCTATTTTGCATTCTTCTTAATCCTACATGGCATCCCACACATCAAAAAAGCATTTTCGGGTGTGTGAAACTCCATGGTCCTTCAGCACCATGTGAACGTATTCTTTAAAAAAGGGTAAGGGACTTTTTCCCTGCACCTCCCGCAAATGCTAGCTGCACCACCCGCACAAGTGTGAACCTAGGTTTAGTATGAGATGAGTCCTTAATCTACAGATTCTGTTTCTCATTTTAAGACATTTGTAACTAGAAGATTGCTACTAACAAACTTGTTACTAAAGTGACTGATTTATGATCTCTTTGTTTCCTGTTCCTAGAAGCCAGAAGGACGCCCTAAGTTTTGTGACCTTTTGGTGGCAATCGGCCAAATACTAGAAGGAGAATTCTGAAGACTTGGAAATAGTTATACTTCACTGACTGGATTTTTTTTTATTGTTAGACAAGTTAGTAATTGGACTTCTAATTTGCTGGACATACATTTCCCTTATATGGTTCCTACATGATTTTTTTTTTTTTTTTTTTACATGTATTTTTAGAATATCTGGCACACTACGGGCTTTACCTTCTGTAGGTTTACCCAACTCACAACCCCGTTTGTTTGATGGAATTTGTCCCCTGATCTATTTTCTAGATGAACGGCTTGAATGCTATGGGAAGTTTGAAATATCTGTGAATGACGGGTAAAGAATTTCTAAAACATCATTTTTTTTAAACTGTGACGCCTTGTTGCGTATCTGTACATAACATGTATATTTATAGAAATATATTTATGATAAAAAGGTTGTTTGTATTTGTACTGGATGTTTTGCATTATTTATTTCATTTATTTTATGAAATAGACTGTGGGATTTTTTTTAAAAAGCAGAGTAAGTCCACAAATTATAATGTATTACATATGTGCATTGCACTCAACTGGCTGAAGTGAGCGGAGGGCAAAAAAGGAATGACAGTCGACTAATAAGTTGTTATAAATGGTAAATTGGCAAGTCACATGATGTACTTTTCTTCAGACGTTGAGCTTTCTCTGCTGCTTTAAGCACACAGTCCCCTTGCACCTCATCGGAGGCTACACACTGAGGGGTATGATGCATTTCTGGAAAACAATGACTAAATATAAATATATGCACCTTCTTGTTGACGGGATGGAGTATGGTTATATCTTCAGAGTCAGAAGCTGACTTTCTACTAGCATTCTACTGACCTATGGCACTTTCACATTTGGCTTAAAGTGGAAGTAAACCCATCAATTTAACCTTTTCAAAAAACAGTTACAATCTGTCACGTTTCGGGAATGTAACTGTCACATTGGTTGTGCTCTCAACCAAACTATGAAATCATCCAATGGCTGGAGTCATAACTGATCACATGTGCATCATCATGGCAGTTGGAGATTAAACGGAGGCCAAGATGTCAGCTTCCTTGGCTGAAAATGATAGGAGGGTTAACTTCTACTTTAAATTTGTATTAAAATAAATTTACTCTGAAATGCATTTTCTGGTTTCTCCCACCAGCCCTACAGTACACAGTAGTGATGTAGGGAGTGCCATATGAAACCAGAGCTTGGTGGGGGAAGCAGTTGGTAAAATTATGGATATGAAAATTCTGCGGAAAAATGTGCATCTGAACTTAAAAGTATAAAGTCTCTTCTTTTACAGGTGCTCTTTAGTTTACCAATTTTTTATTCCAGAGACAGGGTTCCTTTAAGAATGCATGTTAAATATTGCCTGAGCTTGTGAGTTTGCATGGTGTAGCTGCTGCACTAAGCCATTCAAAATACTGGCCTATTAGAAATTGCTATGTAGGGACACTGCCACCTGGAATACACTGCCGTATCAATAAACTGTGGATGGACCAGGCCTTGAGTCCTGTAGGAACGCATGGGAACGGCTTTCCTGTACTTTTTCCACAGTGGGAACCAGGGCTGTGGAGTCGGAGTCGGATTCGAGGAGTCGGAGTCGGGGGAAATTTTGGGTACCTGGAGTCGGAGTCGGAGTCGGAAAACAATGCACCGAATCCGTCTCCGACTCCTACTAAATTTAGATTGGAATAAAAAAAAAAAAAAGCAAGTTTAAATGTCCCAATTCACAAAAAGTTATAATTAATGACTTCTCTACTGTAAGGCCCCGTACACACGACAGAGTTTCTCGGCAGAATTCACCGAGAAACTCGGTCAAAACCCGGATTCTGCCGAGAAACTCTGTCGTCTGTACACTTTTGGCTCGATGGAGCCGCCGAGGAACTCGTCGAGAAAATAAAGAACATGTTCTCTATTTTCTCGTTGTTCTATGGGAGAAGGCGGCCCGCCGAGCTCCTCGGCGGCTTCATCCCAGAACTCGACGAGGAACTCGACGTGTTTGGCACGTCGAGTTCCTCGGCCGTGTGTACGGGGCCTAAGAATAAAGACCAATGCATGCAGTGCCTCACGTAACCGCATGCTTTTCATGTGCTTCACTATATGGCACGCAACGCACAATTAGGAGCGGCAATACTTATACTTTCCATAGTGTTGTGTTCTGCTTTTACAGGGAACGCAGCGTCCATGTGTAACCTAGCCTCTCACTGATAAGGGATTAAATAAATATGTTTTTTTGCAGGACTAGAGAGTGAGACACTTGTATAAGTGAAGGGAATGGAGGGCCAATAGTTCAAGACTGAAGCTGTAAACCATTGGAAAAACTGCTGTCATTTAGCTAAGGCTATAAAAACTTGTAAACTCCGATTGTTAGCTTAAACTTTAAACATGACTATGGGATTCTCCTAGGAAAATCATGTTTTAGAATAAATGCCCCTTCATGGATCCTCCCACTGCCCTATGTTTTGTTTTTGTTCTAAAACAACAAAATAATGTGGTTTGTATTTTTGAACTGGTAAAGATCCTGTTCCTGATGTTTATGCCTGCTGCTACTATCCAGCCACTTGATTGATTAAAGCGGGAGTTCACCCATAAAACAATTTTTCCCCTTAGATGGATGCTAGATGGATGCTCGTTTTGTCTAGGTGAATCGGCTAGTTGTTTTAAAATATGAGCTGTACTTACCGTTTTCGAGATGCATCTTCTCCGTCGCTTCCGGGTATGGGTCTTCGGGAGCATGCGTTCCTTCTTGATTGACAGTCTTCTGAGAGGCTTCCGACGGTCGCATCCATCGCGTCACTAGTAGCCGAAAGAAGCCGAACGTCGGTGCGGCTCTATACTGCGCATGCGCACCGACGTTCGGCTTCTTTCGGAAAATTGTGACGCGATGGATGCGACCGTCGGAAGCCTCTCGGAAGACTGTCAATCAAAATAGGAACGCCCGCTCCCGCAGCCCATACCCAGAAGCGGCGGAGAAGATGCATCTCGTAAACGGTAAGTACAGCTCATATTTTAAAACAACTAGCCGATTCCCCTAGACAAAACGAGCATCCATCTAAGGGGAAAAAGTGTTATGTACGGGTGAACCCCCGCTTTAATAAAAAAAAATTAATAAAACTTTGTTTTCATTGTGTTTGACTTTTGCTTAAACTGTGCAATACAGTAGACTGTTGGCTTCCCAGCCAGTAGTCCTGTGGTAGGTTGCGTTTCTTTCCCTCAAGGAATGTATAAAATACATTCGCATATTAATACAGAGGAGTCGGAGTCGGGGAGTCGAAGTCGGAGTCGGAAGTACATAAAACTGAGGAGTCGGAGTCGGAACATTTATCTACCGACTCCACAGCCCTGGTGGGAACGCCGTTCACGTTAGCAGCCGGTTCCTGCAGGGCCGACAGCGCAAGCACTGTTCCGAAGCCTGCAAGGCTCGTACATGATCACCCATTTTCGGCCAGGCGGGCGCATTGGGCAGTGGTGTAATGGCGCTGCCTGGCGCCATTTTTGAATGGAAGGCAGTAACACTTGGTCTCGGTGGCTGCGGTGCCTCACTACAGCAGAGAGCGGGAGGACAGTCGAAATACACTGATGTGAGTGTCTTGGTGGCAGTGCCTTGCTACAGCAGAGAGGACACTGATGTGAGGGGGCAGATGAGGACATTACTGGGGGAGTGAATGGGGCAGTGGAGGACATTGCTGGGGGGGGGGGTGAAGGGGGCAGAGGTGGAAATGACTGTGTGGGGGTGGAGGGGGAAGAGGAGGACATTACTGTAGGGGTGTGAAGGGGCTAAGGATGTTACTGGGGGGGGGGGAGGGTGAAGGGGCAGAGGTTGACATTATTAGGGGGGGGGGTGAAAGGGGGCAGAGAAGGACAATGCTGTGTGGGCAGGGCTCAAGTGCTGCGGAAATGCATGGGAGCAGACTTTTTTATTTTTGAGGTGGATGGGGGATCTTGGGTGAGTTCCCACACTTTTTTTCCCAGGACTTGACCCCCTGGGAGGGACTGTGCAGTGTCTACTCTGTGAGACCATGCTTTGTGTATAGACAGCTGCAAGAGAGCCTGCCATGTGGAGCATTTGCCTTGGAAAAACTAAGTTGCAGTCATTCACCCTGTCGCAATGTTTTTTTTTCTTTTTTTTTAATCGAGCCAGTTGACTCTGCTCTAGTGTATATACGTGTTACCTTGCCCAATATGATGAATAGAAGGCTGTCTACATGTGTGGCATATGTAGACGCTCTTTCCATTTATTTCTGCTTGTCAGGCACTGCACGTAGTAGAGCAGAGGCACCCAGCTACATTTCTGATCAGGACACTGCCAGTGCTAAACAGGTCTGGCAATGCAACTGGGTCAATGTCTGCACATGAAATAGTTGTTGTAAACCCTACAGGTAAACCTATATAAGGAGATATTTACCATATACGCCTGCGCCAACGTCATCGGCGCATGCACACTGAATAAACAGCTCAATTGTGCCATTTCTAAAGGGCCTGTGCCGTGACTAGCAGCTCCCGCGCACATTCACGGGAGTGACGTCATTGTGGCTCCGGTCAATCACAGCGACGGAGCCCGCTAAGCCGGAAAAGACTCCGGGAGACATGTCTGTGTACAAGGACCGATGCAACGGCTTTGATCTCAGGTAAGTATTTCATAATAACAAGTATGCAATGCATACTAACTCATTATGCCTTTGTTTTGCAATTTTTTGGGGATTTACAACCACATTGGATTTCCTTTTAACTGCTGTTCACATGCAATAATAAAATTATGTTTTAGCTGACTTTCATAGCACCAGCCTTTCTGCTTTTTTGCATGGACTATATGGAGGTTTACAGAGACTTCATAGTGCTGTGTAGCTCGAATGCCCTTGTTCCAGTTTGAACCGTTACAAGGCAGGATGGATCAATGCTTTCATGTTGTTTATGCCAAATTCTGACCTTACTATCTGAATGTCGCAACTGAAATTGAGACTCCTTAGACCAGGCAACATTTTTCCAATCCTCTATTGTCCAATTTTAGTAACCCTGTGCGAATTATAGCCTCAGTTTCCTGTTCTAACTGTTGCCTTTCTATAATCTCGAACCAGTCTGCCCATTCTCCTCTGACCTCTGACATCAACAAGGCATTTTCATCCACACCACCGCTGCTCACTGGATATTTTCTCTTTTGCGGACCATTCTCTGTAAACCCCAGAGATGGTTGTGTGTGAAAATTCCAATAGATCAGCAGTTTTTGAAATACTCAGAACAGTCTGTCTGGCACCAACAACCATGCCACATTCAAAATCACTTAAATCCCCTTTGTTCCCCATTCTGATGCCCAGTTTGAACTTCAGCAAGTTGTCTTTACCATGTCTAAAGGCCTGAATGCCTTGGGGTTGATTTACTAAAGGCCAATAGACTGTGTACTTTGAAAAGTGCAGTTTAAGTTGCTCCAGAGCTTAGTAAGTGAGGTAAAGCTTCACTTTGCAAAGAATACGCTCCCCAATACTTAAGCGAGAAAATAAAAGCCTACGTCACCAAGCGCGTTCTCCGGTCAACCGACCAAAACCTTCTCCAAATTCCTAAATCCCGCTACAAATCGAAGGGAGAACGTAAATTTTCGGTCCAAGGACCACGGCTCTGGAATGCTCTACCCTCTACAATCCGCATGGAGGAAAGCCATCAGGCCTTTAGGAAAAAACTAAAGACCCACCTCTTCTGAAGGACCGGAATGACTCTGGACGGGAAGCGCCTTGAGGCGATTTAGTTTGCATTTGTTGCGCTATACAAGTTACTCACTCACTCACTCACTCACTTACCCAATTACAGTACATGTAAGCAAAATGGAACAAAAAACAAAAACATATTTTTGCTTGCACATGATTGGATGATGTTACCAAGCAATTTAACAGATGTATCTAATAAAGTGACTGGTGAGCAGTGTTGCCAACCTACCAGATTGAAATTTACTGACACAACATCCAAAACTTACTGGCACAGCCAAGTATTTACTGGCATTTTCAAAAGTTACAAAATTACAGTTTTAAGTGCAAATTCGAGTATTTGGGCTACAAACAAAGGGCCAGATCCACAACAAGCGGGCGCAACGTAACTTTTGTGATTTAAGTTACACCGCCGCAAATTACACAAGTTAGTGCCCGAACCACAAAGCACTTACCTGGAAATTTGCAGCGGTGTAACTTAAATCCGTCCGGCGCAAGGTGGGCCAATTCAAATGGGGCGAGTCCCATTTAAATTAGGCGCGCTCCCGCGCCGGACTGTGCATGCTCCCGACGTTATTGTTAAAGAAAATTGGACAGCGACGCGGGAAAGACGGGTATACTTTTACATGGTGTACTAACTTTACACTTTGTAAAAGTAGCCCTATCTTTGCGATGGCAAACTAACACTTACGGCGACTTAACGAAGGGAAAAAGCTTTGTGGATCTCCGTAAGTGCTAATTTGCATACCCGAAGCTGGATTACGACAAGAAATTCCCCCAGCGGCGGCCGCGGTACTGCATCCTAAGATCCGACAGTGTAAGTCCATTACACCTGTCGGATCTTAGGACTAGCTATGCGTAACTGATTCTATGAATCAGCCGCATAGTTAGAAACAGGGATACGACGGCGTATCAGCAGAAACGCCGTTGTATCCCTTTTGTGGATCTGGCCCAAATACAATATGCAATTAGCAATATGATTTAAGGTAGATAATAAGGCAAAAAAACATATTTCTTGTTTTATTTTCGATATAGAAAGTAAGTAAGTAGCTCAGGGACAGGAGATAGGAGGGCAAGAAATTAGAATGGGCAGCACAAGAAAATTGATTCTCACAGTGACACTGACAGCAGTGTGCAGCAGCACAGATGATGATGAGACCTCACTGACACAACACCTCCCAGTGACAGTCTCTCTCCAAGCCAAGTGGTCTCTCCAGTCCACTCCAGTCTAAACAGCACTGACAGTCCCAGTCCCAGCCTGCCTTGCTCCCATACTGCAGATCCGCACACAAGGCTCTGGCCACTACAGCTTGGCTCCATTGCACTATGACATCACACGACGTGCTCAGGCACCGCCTCCGCCAGAGCCGCCCGATCACACTGTAGCAGGCACTCGGATATTCTCAGCTCCGGACCAAGCTGAATGTCAGCCATATTTTTTACTGGCAACCTTTTACCTTTACTGGCAGGAGAAAATTGCCTGTTTTTTACTGGCTGCCTGTAAAAATACTGACAGTTGGCAACACTGCTGGTGAGTGTATGTGCCTGTTAATTTTTTTTATCATGGTTGGGGAAAGGGGAGGCCTGTAATACAGGCCTGGCAATTGAGCGGGGGGAAAATATCTGTATAGCTGTTAACTTTTTTTTCATGAGCGAGGTGAGGGGAGGCTCACATTGCAAGTTGTCATATTTAGATCTTTTCCACCTTACTGTCTCTAGATCTTGTTTTGATCTTAATCAGGAGGAAGGAAATGTATGTGGTAAATATAGACCAAAAGACACACAAATCACATTCATGAAAGAAAATATGTTTCAGTTCACTTACAGCAAAAAGGAAAAGCAGAAGTCACTAAAGCAAAACTACTATTACAGTGAACACAAATCAAGATTGTGATAATATAACGATAATGGGTTACAGGCCATACACTTTCAATGAATATTGCCTCCTGTAATAATAAAAAATACCAACATCAAAAACACTCTATTTACTGTTTGTGTCTAAAAATGAAATGTGGTTGGCAATGCGTTCATAGACAAGAGACTAGCTGGAGTGGAACATTTTGAAGATAGTTGCCACATCCTTCCTTGCCATCACAGGAGATGTGAAGTAAACAGGCTGATTCATTTCATACCACAGACAGACTTTTTCTGTGGAATGGCCTTTACTGATGACAAAGTCCTGAGCGCAGATGGTCGTTGTGTTTGTGAACAATTGTGGCTTTGCGTTACACTCCTGGTGCCCTTTTATTAACACAGCCTAGTTCACTGAAATCTAAAAACACTTTCTGCTACTGAGGGGACTGGCATGTTGTTGTGTAACCACTTCAATACCCGGCACTTTCACCCCTTCCCGCCCAGGACAATTTCCAGCTTTCAGCTCTGTGGTCATGCTACACTGTGCCCAAACAGACTTTTTATAATTTTGTAGCTTTCTTTTGGTGGTATTTGATCACCTCTGCGGTTTTTATTTTTTGCTAAACAAATAAAAAAAGTCAGAAAATTTGGAAAAAAATAAGTTCTTCTTTTGTTTCCGTTATAAAATTTTGTAAATAAGTACATTTTCTCCTTCACTGATGGGCACTGATAAGGCGGCCCTGACGGGCACTGATAAGGCGGCACCAATGAGGTGGCACTGATGGGCACCCTCTTGTACGGCACTGATGGACACTGTTAGGCAGCACTGATATGCAGCACTGATGGGCATTGATAGACGGCACTGATGGGCACTCATGGGTGGCACTGATATGCGGAACTGATATAGTACACTTATAGGCATCACTGATGGCACTGGCAGACATTGGGGATTGGCACTGATTGGCAGCTTCCTGGGCACAGATTGGCATTCCCTGGTGGTCTAGGTGGCATACCTGTTGGTCCAGTGTGGATAGCCATCCCTGGTGGTCCATTGCAGCATCCTGGTGGCCCTGGGCGGGCATCCGAGGGGGGGGCTGCACTGATAAACCATCAGCGCAGACCCCCCTTGTCAGGAGAGCAGCTGATCGGCGCAATCGAGGAAAAGACAATCAATGTCTCTTCCTGTTTACATTGTGATCAGCCGTACTTGGACGTGGCTGATCACGTGGTAAAGAGCCACCGTACCACCGATCACCGCGATGCGTGCCCCAACAGGCGTGCGGCAGCTGTTATCCTGCTGGACGTCATATGACGTATATTTATAATTTGATTTAATTTATATCATTATACAGTAGTGTAGGATTTTTTGTTACATTTTGTACGTTCTCATACATATAGTATCTCCATAAACAGGAGGAGTAGCATTACGTGTTTGAGGTGTAATTCTAACTATATTGTGTGTGAGATTTAAAGTCTCGCTTTTTTTTTTTTAAATAACAAACATGTTATACTTACCTTCTCTGTGCAGTGGTTTTGCACAGATCAGCCCTGATCCTCCTCTTCTTGGGTCCCTCTTCTGTGCTCCTAGCCCCTCCCTCCTGTTAAGTGCCCCCACAGCAAGCAGCCTGCTGTAGGGGCACCCGAGCCAAGTCACAGCTCCCTGTGTCCATTCAGACACGGATCCGCGGCCCGGCCAAGCCCCTCTCTCTCCTCATTGGCTGACTGACTTTGATTGACAGCAGCAGGAGCCAATGGCGCTTCACTGCCATCTCAGTCAATGAGGAGGGAGAGTCCAGGACAGCCTAATCTCTCGTGCAACATGGATCGAGATGGGGCTCAGGTAAATATTAGGGAGGCTGAGGGGGCTGCTGCACACAGAAGTTTTTGTTATCCTAATGCATAGAATGCCTTTACAACCACTTTAACTTAATATGACAATTTTGTGAAAAAATCATTTACTTTTATAATTTTTCAAAGAATATTGTGTGGCAGCACTGAAAGCTGAAAATTGGACTGCAAGGGGGTGAACGTGTCCAATGGTAGTTTAAAAAAAAAGGGTCCCCAAATACAGTATACAGCAACCCCTCTAGGTAAAGGGTACATGGTATCCCTTGTTACTATTCACCTTTATTTTTCTGTGAATGAGTAACTAAAAACACCCAGACTGTGAAAAAAGTTTATATTTTTTTTAAATCAGGTAACATTTTATTGAGATGTCACATCCAAGTACATGTGAGCAGCACAGTCAAAATAGTACAAGTTCCTCTAATCAGTGCATAACATTCCAGAGTAACATTTAACATTTCAAATACACTCCAGTCGCCAACCCACCACCATATAGAGACCCCCGTCAGTGTCACATACAGCCTTAGGTGTCGGCATCCTGAAAGTGAGAAAAGGAGAACCTACATCCAATAGGAGAGGAAAAAAGTTCTTTAATAAGCAATCATTTACTAAAACTGGGCGGTGTAAAATCTGGTGCAGTTGTGTCTAGAAACCAATCAGCTTCCATGTTTTGTTTTTGTACCTACCTTACCTACCTACCTTATTTAAAAATTGTCTTAGGCCTGATTCACACCTATGTATTTTTAGTGCTATTTGCATATTTGCACTACAGAACGTATTCCATAGAAAACCATGTTAAATGGACCGTAGTGCAAATCTGCAAAATGAAAAAAGCACAAAAAATTGCATAGGTGTGAATCAGGCCTTAATGCATGCGCCTATCAGGCATGAGACTAAAATGATTCAATGTTGTTAGATGGATGAGGAGCTCCCTCTTGTGGCTAAACATAATAATGCTGATCCAGGCAATCAACTGTAAAGCCTCGTACACACGACCGAGAAACTCGACGGGCGAAACACATCGTTTTGCTCGTCGAGTTTCTTGTTAGGCTGTCGAGAAACTCGACAAGTCAATTTTCTCCATTCCAGTCAAGGAAATAGAGAACATGCTCTCTTTTTGGCTCGTCGAGTTTCTTGACAGTTTCCTCGAAGAAAATGTACACACGACCGGTTTCCTCGGCAAAAAAATATCTCCCAGCTTGTTTCTTGCTGGTTTTTGCCGAGAAACTCGGTCGTGTGTACAAGGCCTAAGAGGAGCTCCAGGGTCCTTCAGAAAAAATAAATAAAAGTCAGCAGCTACAAATACTGTACCTGCTGACTTTTAATATTAGGACACTTACCTGTCCATAAATCCAGCAATATCTTCACATCAGTCGATTTTTCAATCAGCTCTTGGGTGCTGCAGCTGCCATTTCTTGTATGGGAAACCATCAGTGAAGCCTTGCGGCTTCACATGTGTTTCCCTACTGTGCATGTGTGAAGCTGCGCTTTTTGAATGGCCAGGCAGAGCGGATCAGCCGGAAGTGGGAGAGGGTACTCATCAAAACCAGGTACCCACTCCCCTCTCTCCCCTGAAAGGTGCCAAATATGGCAGCACAGGGGCAAACAAGAGGAGCTTCTCTTTTTGGGTGGAGCTTCGCTTTAAAGCAGAACTAAACTTGTATATGAGCACCACAGACCCAAACCTATTTAATTCATATTTAATATTCAAGGCATACGCCACCATTTTTTCCATTTCTTTCATGTCTATATTCTGTTGCAAAATAACTTTGAAAAACACCTACACCCCCCTATAATTTCTGGCTGCGGCCATCTTGAGTAATGGCAGATTATACATGTAGCATTTACTTCTTGGAAGATGAGGCATGCATACAGGAAAGTGTAATGAGCTGAGAAAAACCTCCCCTCTTTCAAATGAAAAAAAGAAAAATGCCCATAACGCGCATACTAGCACATTATGTGAAACTTACCTGAAAATGCTGGAGGCTGCTTCAGTCTTCACTTGTCTTCCTTCCGGGTCTGCGGAATCCAGCTGTGTGACTGACCACAGCTGCGGTGACATTACTTTCACACTTGTTTCGGGGAAGCCGCAGTTTACATCACAGGACTCTGAAGGAACAGCCCGGGCAGCCTTTCCTCTTATATCACAGTGACCCTGCTGATTAATCTGAAAAGACCCCCTCTCTTGGAGCAGATCTCCAGCACATAGGCTTGGTCGCATTGCGGGAGGTGAGCGACGACTGCCGTCTGTGTAAACCTTGTCCGTGTCTGGACCGCGGTCGCCACTTACCTCCCGCTGCGTAACCCGGTCATCAACAGGCTATAGAGTGATATACAAGTATATACAGTACATTCAAAAAGTATTCATATCCCTTGAAATTTTCCAAATTTTGTCATGTTACAACCAAAAACGTAAATGTATTTTATTGGGATTTTATGTGAGAGAGCTACACAAAGTGGCACATAATTAGGAAAAGTCAATACTTTGTAGAAGCACCTTTCACTGCAATTACAGCTGCAAGTCTTTCTGGATGAAGAGCATCTGTGAACAGCAATTTTCAAGTCTTGCCACATATTCTCAATTGGAATTAGGTCTAGACCTCGACTGGCCCATTCTAACGCATGAATATGCTTTGATCTAAACCATTCCATTGTAGCTATGGTTGTATGTTTAGGGTTGTTGTACTACTGGAATGTGAAGCCACAGGTTTTCTTCTAAGATTTCCCTGTATTTGGCTACATCCATCTTCCCAATAACTCTGATCAGCTTCCCTGTCCCTGCTGAAGGAAAGCATCCCCACAATATGATGCTGCCACCACCATGTTTCACAGTGAGGATGGTGTAATCAGGATGATGTGCAGTGTTCGTTTTTCGCTACACATAGCGTTTTGCTTTTAAGCCAAAATGTAAAATTTTGGTCTCATCTGACCAGAGCACCTTCTTCCGCATGTTTGCTGTGTCCCCCACATGGCTTTTTGCAAACTGCAAACAGAACTTCTTATGTCTTTCTTTCAACAATGGCTTTCTTCTTGCCACTCTTCCATAAAGGCCAGATTTGTGGAGTGCATGACTAATAGTTGTCCTGTGGACAGATTCTCCCACCTGAGCTGTGGATCTTTGCTCCTCCAGAGTTACCATGGGCCTATTGGTTGCATCTCTAATTAATGCTCTCCTTGCCCGGCATGTCAGTTTAGGTGGACAGCCATGTCTTAGTAGGTTTGAAGTTATGCCATACTCTTTCCATTTTTGGATGATGGATTAAACAGTGCTCCATGAGATGTTTAAAGCTTGGGATCACAGCCGGATTCCTGAGAAGACCACCGATGCCAGGCCTCGGGGAGCAGTGGGTGAAGGGGCGGCGCCGTGGCAACAGGGGGGTGAAAAAATCCTGTCGTCCCGGTGTCCTGCCAAAAAAGGTCCCCCGGCAGATAAGGACCCCCTTTTAAAATTCAACATGTAAACAGTAAGACAGAGTCCTAAGTACTGTATTACACTATAGAATTTGGCCGGGAGGGATTTTTAATGTAATTGAATTTTTTTTATACCTCATTTCTATCACATGGGGGGGGGGGGGGGGCTCAGAAGCCCCCTATGTGATGGTGTGTGTGTGTGTGTGGTGGTGGTGGGGGGGGGGCGGTATTGAAGGACCAGGCCTTGGGCGGCAAAGGGAGTAAATACGGGCCTGCTTGAGATGTTTTTTTTATAATCTAACCCTGCTTCAAACTTCTCCACTACTTTATCCCTGACCTGTCTGGTGTGTTCCTTGACCTTCGTAATGCTGTTTGTTCACTAAGGTTCTCTAACAAACCTCTGAGGGCTTCACAGAAAAGCTGTATTTATATTGAGATTAAATTACACACAGGTAGACTATATTTACTAATTAGGTGACTTCTGAGTGTACAGCTTGTATAACCGTGTAAATTTGCTGTCCCTCAAAATAACTCAACACACAGCTATTAATGTCTTAACCGCTGGCTACAAAAGCGAGTACACCCCTAAGTGAAAATTTCCAAATTGGATCCAATTAGCCATTTTCCCTCCCTGGTGTTATGTGATTCGTTAGTGTTACAAGGTCTATGGACATATGTGAATTATACTTAACCACTTCAGCCCCAGACCAATTGGCTGGCCAAAGACCAGAGCACTTTTTGCGATTCTGCACTGCATCGCTTTAACTGACAATTGTGCTGTTCTGCGACGTGGCTTCCAAACAAAATTTACGTCCTTTTTTCCCCACAAATAGAGCTTTCTTCTGGTGGCATTTGATCACCTATTTTTGCGATATAAACAAAAATAGAGCGCCAATTTTGAAAAAAAAGCAATATTTTACTTTTTGCTATAATAAATATCCCCAAAAAATCTATAATTATTTTTTTTACGTATTCTTCCACATATTTTTGGTAAAAAAAATCGCAATAAGCTAAATTTGCACAAGCGTTATAGCGTCTACAAAATAGGGGATAGTTTTATGGCATTTTTATTATTATTTTTTTTTTTTTTACTAGTGATGGCAACGATCAGCGATTTTTATCATGACTGTAACATTATGGCGGACACATCGGACACTTTTGGCGCTATTTTGGGACCATTCACATTTATACAGCGATCAGTGCTATAAAAATGCACTGATTATGTGTAAATGTGACTGGTAGTGAATGGGTTAACCACTAGGAGGCTAGGAAGGGGTTAAGTGTATCCTAGGGAGTGTTTCTAACTGTTAGGGAGCAGACATCAGTGACATGTCACTAGGCAGAACAGGGAGATACTGTGTTTACACTGACATCTCCCTGTTCTTCAGCTCTGTGACCCGATGGCAGGACACCGGCGGACATTGAGGTCGCGGCAAGCACGCGCGTGCACGGCGGAAAATTCATACTGATGTAAATATATGTAGATTTGCCTGTCGGTGCCATTCTGCCAACGTATATATGCATGAGCCGGTCCTTAACCGGTTAATATTACGTTTTGAGTAATAGGGGGAATACATTAATTAAAGCGCTGTATATACATGTGTAGAATGATTATATAAGGGCCACATATTTTATTTTTTTAACTATCCCTAACAACTACCTGGCTGGCGGGCTTCCATGTGGACTCAACAGCTGGCGTATTTTATAGAAGAAGTGCAAAGTGCAAGGACAGTAGCCAACAGAAACCAGTTCTCAGTTTACCGATTTGGCACAGGCATTGCCCTTTTTACTTCCCTAGTAAAGTATAATTACTTTTTTCCTAGTTTTGGACAGCGTAGTGAAGGGTTTTAGACCCCTTTCACACTGGAGGCAAAATAGCGCCTGAAAAAAACCTCAGCTGCAATCCCAGTATGAAAGCCCGAGTGCTTTCACATTGGGGCGCCGCGCTGGCAGGATGTAAAAAAAAGTCCTGCAAGAAGCTTCCTTGCAGCACCACTCCTAAAGTGCCCCTGCCCATTGAAATCAAGCTGCAGCGGCGCTTTTAACCCTTTTTCGGCCACTAGCGGGGGTTAAAAGCGCCCCGCTGTGGAGCTGCGGTGGCTCAACGCGATTGGCACTGCGCTGACAAGCCATTCACCTCTGCAGCTAGAGGTTCGGATCCCGGCCTCGGCTTCATGTGAATTGAGTTTGGTGGTCTCAGCCCGGCTCCCAGTGGGTGTGCTATGCAAGGTAAGCCTGTGCTTAGTACGCCCACCCCCCTCCCACAAAAACCACCACACCTACACACGCACTCTAAATTGGGTTAACACACGCACATTGACCACGCGGTCTCTAAAGAGAGGCGAAGGACTAATGGGGCTGGTTGAGCGGGCTAATCCTCTCACTCCCTTATAGGGAGTCCCTCTGCCCCGTTGGGCTTCAAAGCGGAGCAGGTAGGGCGGGCTGTGTGGGAGGACCCCCTCACACACCCGCCATTGCCACCCGGGGCATGGAGAAAGGTGGCAGATTGCCTCTGGGGGAGGCCTGCCTACTCCCAACTCCTGCAGTCCAGCTCCTCTCTCGAGTACACGCACAAAATACACTTTAAAAAAAAAAAAAAAAAAAAAAAAAAAAAGCGCCCCGCTAATGGCCTAAAAGCGGCACATAAATTACTGTAAAGCGCTGCTAAAAACGTATGCATGTAAGATTGTTGCCTGAATTAAAATCAAATCAAATTTTCCCTTGTTTGGTCTGCTGACATGAGACCGAAAGCTTTTATACGTTTTAGTGATTGGCTTTAGATCGCGTAAAAGTAAAATCATAACTGCATAAAAAATGGTTATATTATTATATATAATAACAATAATACTATACACTATATAATGTTTGTTAACAGAGTTGAGCCATCCTCTGTCAGGCATAGGGACACCTGCCAACATTGATGTTGATACCACAGTTATCTTTGGAAAACACAAAACCAATAGATTGATTAAAGCTGGGATCATAGGCGTACGCCCTGTGTGTCGTGCCAGGTGTGCCTGGTCACACCCTAATCACCCCATGTGGCACAGATTTCCCCTGCTGCCTGGTCACTAATGTCATTTACCAGCCTCTTCCTTCTCTAAATAAACACAGTGAGTTATTGGTAGCCGCTCACTCACTATGTTAATTCATAACTAAAGCCTACTAAACTATGTTTAATAGGCTTCAGTTTGTGAATGAACAGGAAGCCGCTCAGCACAGAGCACTTCCCATTCATTCCCTGTCCAGTGCAGCTGAGGCTGTAGAGAAAGGGACCAGGGAACCTCTGTCTTCAGGCACTTTTTCTGTCTCAAAAGTGAGACATAAGGGTTCTGTTTACACCCCTGATAGTTCACCAAAGCACACCAACGGGTTACTAAAAATATAGTAAAGAAATGAAAATAATAATATTGTAAAAAAACAATAAATGAAATAGTAAAAAATATATAAAAAAATGTAATGGGTCCACTCCCCTACGGACACCGTCCTCTGCCCTGTTTTAATACATTTTGAAATGTTTTTTTTTACATTTATGTGATTGTGAGAGTGTGTATATATATATATATATATCTATCTATATATATATATATATATATATATAGATATATACCGTAATTATCGACGTATAACACGCACCCTAACTTTAATAGGGAAGTTTCAGGAAAAAAACTTTCCACGGCCCCCTGCGTATAACACACAGGCACAGGTTACCCTCTATTTTCAGGGTAAAAAAGTGAGTGTTATACGCCAATAAATGCAGTATATAGATATATATATCTATATAGATAGAGAGAGAGATGAATGCAATGGACTGCACACACCCATGGCTGGGATTATATAGGACTGAGGGAACAAAGATGATTGGGGAGCAATATGTAAATGTTATGGAAGTATGTACCCCTGATAATTGTTCAAGCTGATATGTTCCACTCTATTTTAACAGGCAGGTGAAAATAAAAGTTATTGACCTCAGTAAGCTCACACTCGCTAGAAAATCAACATACAATCATACCAATTCACCACTAGAGGTCACCACAGGAATAATTTTCAGGACTGTCTGGTCAATTCAGCATTATAATGCTATATTTTAAAGAGAATCTGTAATTTTCTTAAAATCTAGAACATTTTAGAGATGCTGTGAGAACCACTCAGTGGGCTAGATTCAGATAGATCAGCGGATCTTTAGATCCGCGTAATCTATCTTTTTTACGATCCGCCAGCGCAATTTTTTGAGGCAAGTGCAGTATTCAGAAAGCACTTACCTCGAAATTTGCGCCGGCGGATCGTAACTCCCCCGGCGGAATTCAAATTCCGCGGCTAGGGGGAGTGTATTATTTAAATCAGGCGCGTCCCCGCGCCGATTGTACTGCGCCTGCGCCGGCCGCGATTTTTCCCAGTGCGCATGCTCCAAATGACGTCGCTAGAACGTCATTGGTTTCGGCGTGACCGTAAATTACGTCCATCCGTATTCGCGACCGACTTACGCAAACAACGTAAAAATTCAAAACTCGGCGCAGGAACGACGGCCATACTTAACATTGGATACGCCGCATATAGCAAGGGTAAGTATACGCCGGAAAAAGCCGAACGCAAACGACGTAAAAAAAAGCGACGGGCGTTCGTTTCTGAATCAGCGGAAATCGGAATTTGCATATTCGTCGCGTAAAAAACCGAAGCGTCACCTAGCGGCCGGCGGGAGATTGCAGCCTAAGATCCGACGGTGTAAGTCACTTACACCTGTCGGATCTTAGGGAGATCTATGCGGAACTGATTCTTATGAATCAGTCGCATAGATCCGACCGTTGGATCTCAGAGATACGACGGCGTATCAGGAGATACGCCGTCGTATCTCTTTCTGAATCTCCCCCAGTGTATGCAAGTGTGTTGATTTTATGGGTAAGAGATTCTAAATCCCGAGTAAGAGATCCCAAATGTAAGAGATTCTGTGCAGACTCCAGATTTCTATATACTGTTCAAATATTCACTGTGTTAGTTTTCAATAGGAGTTCAGTAATTTCTCTGGTTGGCAGTAAACAATGTGCTCTGCTAGTACATTTTCCATGTTTTGTCAGTAAAAAATGCTGCGAGAGGTTGGCAACCCTTGTCATCAAGGATTATGCTGCTTGACAGTAGGCTCTAAACCAGACTTTCTCAGCCTTTTTCAAAAAGAGGAACACTGAAATATCTTTTGAATCTCAGGGAACCTCTGCTAATAACTATTATATCTAGAGCTCAAAGGATGTTGGTGTGATGGTCAGTACCAAGAATGCTCCTCACATTTGTGGTCAGTAGGAAGAATTCCCCCCTTGCAGAAAGATACAAAGAACAGCGGTTTTAGTGGTTATTTATCTGAGAAGCAGAAAATGCTCATTGCTCAAAGAACCCTTAACAACCTCTGGAGGAACATTAAAGTGGTTCTAAAGCCACAAGGTTTCTTACCTTAATGCATTCTATGCGTGGCACACCCCTGAAACCTGCACTCTGTGCACCCATGGACCCTGCACTCTGTACACAGCATGCCCCTGAATCCTGCCCTCTGTACACAGTTCACCCCTGAACCCTGCACTCTGTACACAGCACACCCCGGAACTCTTCACTCTGTACACAAGACATCCCTGAACCCTTCACTCTGTACACAGCACACCCCTGAACCCTGCACTCTGCCTGAACCCTGCACTCTCTACGTAGCAAACTCTTGAACTCTGCATACTGTATGTAGTGCAGCTCCCAAAACCTGCCCTAGCTAGTTATTACTTAAATAAAAAAACAGTAATAATTAAATGCAGAGGCATTTATTTAACATGATAAAGGGTAGATACATAGGGGGTTATTTACTAAAGGCAAATCCACTTTGTACTGCAGGTGCACTTGGAAGTGCAGTCGCTGTAGATCCTAGGGACATACAAGGAAAATAAAAAAACAGCATTTTTGCTTGCACATGATTGGATGATAAAAGCAGCAGAGCTTTCCCTCAGATCTACAGCGATCTACAGTGACTGCACTTTCACCTTTAGTAAATCAACCCCATAGTTTTAGATATACAACTGGCCCCTTGAGGACAACCATATTGCTGATGCGGCTTCCGATAAATTTGAGTTTGACAACCCTGCATTAGGGAGTAAAAGTATGTCTAATCTGCTACAGTTGATCGCTGATACTGCAACAATAAGCTGTCGTGTAATTATACAACATTGCTGAACAAGTGGATGGCAGTGTTCAGTTAGGGGATCTCATGAGAAGCTGAATAAAAGTTAATAGAACCTTTCGCTATGGTACCATGGAGGCTGCTGCTCTTCTTCTGAGAATATTAGCTCCCTGGCCATTATGTTTATCTGGTGGCTTCAGTAGCTTCTGAATCACAGACTTGGAGAAAGTATGCAACTCAGGATTTCTCTGACTTCCCTGAGCATATTGAACCCAGGAAAAAACAAGTTTTTTTCAGAAATAGCTCAGCATTTGCCACCTCCAAGATTCTTTCAGTACAGGATTCCTTAAAGCGGAGTTCCACCTAAAAATGGAACTTCCGCTTAATCCACTCCTTGCCCCCTTACATACCACATTTGGCATGTCATTTTTTGGGGGGGGGGGGAGTGGGGGCTTCAGGAGGAGTGGGACTTCCTGTCCCACTTCCTCCTTCCGCCGAGGGGCTGGTAAGGCGAATAGCTTAATCGCCTTATTGCAGCCCCTCCCTGTAGGCAAGCGCCTGTCCAATCGGATGGCGCCGCACCGCTCGCGCATGCGTGCCCGTCCGTGAAGCAGAAAGCTGTCACTGACGGGTGCCCACACTAGGAATCAAGACGCCGGCCGGCGAGGGGGGGTAAGGAGCGGAGCCCCGGCCGGCGCATTGCTAGAACCGTGGAGCAGGTAAGTGTCTGTTTATTTAAAGCCAGCAGCTACACTTTTTGTAGCTGCTGACTTTTAATAAACTTAAAAAAAGGCTGGAACACCCCTTAAAAATGTTTCTACCTTAACCACTTAACGCCCGCCGCACGCCTATTTACGTCCACAGAATGGCACGTACAGGCAGATGGGCATATATATACGTCCCTGCCTTCTAGTGGGTGGGGGGTCCGATCGGGACCCCCTCCGCTGCGCGCGGCGGGCGGCTTACCTCGGGGAGCGATCCGGGACGACGGCGCGGCTATTCGTTTATAGCCGCTCCGTCGCGATCGCTCCCCGGAGCTGAAGAACGGGGAGAGCCGTATGTAAACACGGCCACCCCGTGCTTCACTGTGGCGGCGCTTCGATCGTGTCATCCCTTTTATAGGGAGACTCGATCGATGACGTCAGTCCTACAGCCACACCCCCCTACAGTTGTAAACACACACTAGGTGAACCCTAACTCATACAGCGCCCCCTGTGGTTAACACCCAAACTGCAACTGTCATTTTCACAATAAACAATGCAATTTAAAGCGGGAGTTCACCCATTTAAAAAAAAAAAAAAAATCTCCCCTTAGCTTCCTGCTCGTTCGGTCTAGGGGAATCGGCTATTTATATTAAAATATGAGCAGTACTTACCCGTTTTCGAGCTGCATCTTCTTCCGTCGCTTCCGGGTATGGGTCTTCGGGAGCGGGCGTTCCTTCTTGATTGACATTCTTCCGAAAGGCTTCCGACGGTCGCATCCATCGCGTCACTCGTAGCCGAAAGAAGCCGAACGTCGGTGCGGCTCTATACTGCGCCTGCGCACCGACGTTCGGCTTCTTTCGGAAAATCGTGACGCGATGGATGCGACCGTCGGAAGCCTCTCGGAAACCTGTCAATCAAGAAGGAACGCCCATTCCCGAAGCCCATACCCGGAAGCGACGGAGAGGATGCGTCTCGTAAACGGGTAAGTACTGCACATATTTTAAAATAAATAGCCGATTCCCCTAGTAATAACGAGCAGGAATCTAAGGGGGAAAAGTGCCCTCTAAGGGTGAACCCCCGCTTTAAATGCATTTTTTGCTGTGAAAATGACAATGGTCCCAAAATGTGTCAAAATTGTCCGAAGTGTCCGCCATAATGTCGCAGTCACGAAAAAAATCGCTGATCGCCGCCAATAGTAGTAAAAAAAAAAATTAATAAAAATGCAATAAAACTATCCCCTATTTTGTAAACGCTATACATTTTGCGCAAACCAATCGATAAACACTTATTGCGATTTTTTTTACCAAAAATAGGTAGAAGAATATGTATCGGCCTAAACTGAGGACATTTTTTTTTTATATATGTTTTTGGGGGATATTTATTATAGCAAAAAGTAAAAAATATTGCATTTTTTTTCAAAATTCTCGCTCTATTTTTGTTTATAGCGCAAAAAATAAAAACCTGCAGAGGTGATCAAATACCACCAAAAGAAAGCTCTATTTGTGGGGAAAAAAGGATGCCAATTTTGTTTGGGAGCCACGTCGCACGACCGCGCAATTGTCTGTTAAAGCGACGCAGTGCCGAATCGCAAAACCTGGCCTGGGCATTTAGCTGCCTAAAGGTCCGGGGCTTAAGTGGTTAATGCATTCTATGCATTTCCTCCCTGTGAGGAGTCAGGCCATGTTGGAGCTATTGATCTGTGGGGTATTGGAATACATCAGGAACCTGTGTGTATAAGCCTGCTATGAATGTGGATTAGGAGCTGGGACGGCAATAAGAAAGGAGCATTGATCGGTCTTAAAAAGATATTGCAGCAAGGCTAAATTTTTGGCCTATTAAGGTGAGAGGCTGGGGGAAACTGTTTTCAGCACCTGCACTGGAAGAAATAGCACTTGCACTTTTGCTATCACCGTGGTTTTGTGAAGATTGCCTGCCTGCCTGCCTTTTTTGGAGTTTTATTGCACACCATTATGGATTATGAACTTTTTGAAGAATTTATTTATTAAGACTTTTCCACTTTGCACAATTGATTGCTTTCTTTACACATTTATTTATTGGATTTTTGCTTACCTGTTTTATACAGGTTATCACCTTTTTTCACTTGTTTTTATTGTATTTATGTTACACTGGATTATGCGTTGATCTGGATTCATCTGATCAGTTTTAACTTTAAATTGGTCACCTTATTTATTCACATAGTTATTTATTAGTAAGCGCCCCTACCTCCTCCCTCATTATTGCAAATTTAGGTGGCTGCTGCTATTGATCACAGGTTCATTAATCAATTCCCTTTGGTATGCGCATTAGTCTCCCCCATTTTTCATCTTAGCATTAGCGTCCCGAGCCCCCGTTTACTTACCTGCCCCATCAAAAGTCCCGCGCCGTGAACGCGCAGGCTTCTTGACGGTTTCTCAGCTCATTCATTGACTGGCGCTGCTGTCAATCACATCCAATGGCACGGTGCGCCGGGGGGGCGGGGCCGAGTAATACAGTGAGCGGCTATGGCCGCCGGCTGTATCACAGGAGCACGCCCGCAAGAACTCATCACCATGCAAGCTCGCTCGCATGAAGGTGATGAGTTCTTGCAAGGGGGAGCCAAGACAGCCGCCGAGGGACCCCAGAAGACCAGGTTCAGGGCCACTCTGTGCAGTGGATGTAAGTATAACATGTTTGTTATTTTAAAAAAAATGTCTTTTACATATCCTTTAACAATAATTACCCCATTAATGGCCAGGTTTACCACTGACAACGTTAGGTGTGTGATATAAAAGACGATTGTTCTGCATGTGAGATTTGGCAGGACACACTTATGTAAATTAGTATGTGTGGGTGCAGTAGGCAATAACAGAAAGGTGGAGCCCTATATAGTTTGCAAAGTAATGAACACTATCCTTTCTAAAAATAACATAGAAGATTTCAGTTTCTGCTGCATGGTTACCTTCCAACACTGAGAGCACAGCTAAATCAACAAAGTACCTTGTTCAGTCTACTGTGAAAAAACGTGTAGAGGGAGAATATTTGTTTTCACATTACAGAAGAAAGCGAAATGTATTTATTCAGCTGAACCCCCCCCCCCCACCATAGTGTACATACTGTACATGTGAATATCAAAGCAGAAAAGGGTATCTTGTAAAAAGCTAAGAATGGCACCGTCATATGCCCATTCACATGTCAAGGCATTCACTGGTTTGCCTATGGTCCATAAGCACATGACCAACAGATCACTGGCTGGCTCTGCCTATATGGCAGCTCCCCAAAGCCTCTTTATGAGAGACCATATGGCTTTGCACTTAAGGGGTGCTGGATTTAGCTTAGTAAATACATTTTTCTTAAATTTCTAAAATTAGGTCTTGATTAAGTTATTGTATTGCTTCTTTCCACTGTAATAAAACAAACTTTTTACCATGGAAACCAAGATTGGGTCAGACGTCACCGGTGTGCCAGCCTGGAACACAGAATGCCATATGAAAAACAAATAAAAATAAAAATTATCCAAGTTTGCATTCACCCCCTGCTCAACACAGGTGTGTCAGAAAAGCTTTTGACTAGACAGCATGTAATACTGGTTATTTATGATCGTCACCATTGCCATATAGGCAGCCAATTGTATGCATTGACTGAAGGGTTAAAGGGGGGCTAAGCCAACCACAGTAAGCCAAAGCAGCCTACTAATATTCTTACCTTTTCAATCAATGGCATGTCCCCTCAGGGTACTTGTGGCTGGTATTGGAGGTACTTTAATATGTTGAAAGCAAATTCCATCCAACCATTAGAGTACCATCAAACAAAACACATTTCAAAAATGATTATGAGGCTATTGAAAACAAAAGAGATCTTTGGAAAATATTTATACACATAAAAAATACAATAAATCTTATACAAAAAGTATGTAAATATTCCACTTAAAATAGATCATTTATTTTAAAATATTCATTCTTCTCTCTATATACAAAATGTACAAATGGCTTCATTTCCTGAGGTCCGAAAAATAATAGCACAGAAGTCTGTGCACTTACTAAAATGAGTACAGGTCTTCTACCTCAACACTGAAAGGTACAAGAGGTCAGAAAAAGTACAAATCATCCAGCGAGCATGGAGCTTTGTTAGTGCTGTTGGCTTGTCCTACTGAAGATGGCCAGATCATCCTCAAATGCCAATATAGAATGTTCTGCATTCCCAAGCAGGCTGTGTTGGTCTTCCTGTCCATCATACGCTGTCTGTTTTTCTTTCTTGATGCTAGAGGTGATCTGACTCCATGTGATATTGGTGTTCTTAAAGGCATGCAGAAGAAAAATGCCAATAATAATAGTTAGGAAGCCACTCAATGTCCCAATCATGTCGCCGATATCCATACTATTCCATTCCTTGAACAATATCACAGAACAGGTGACAACCATAGTCGTGAAGAAAACATAATATATAGGTGTCACTATGGAGGTATTGAAGATATCCAGAGCTTTATTGAGGTAATTTATTTGTGTACTGACAGATAAGGCCAGTGAAGCCAGTAAGATGTAGAATAGAGGGTTTTTGTAAACTGGTTTGTGTTCAATGAACTCGTGGATGGAGATTCCCAGTCCTTTCACAGATGACACAGAGAAAGCACCAATAATAGAGCAAATAGCAATGTAAACTAGGATGTTGGTTTGACCTTTTTTGGGGGCAAACAGTATTATTAGGACCAAGGATGCTACAACCGACACCGTAGCAAAAGTAATGAAAACTGTTGGGAAAAAAATTAGATTCAAATTAGATTAAAATTTAATATAATTAAATATTAAAACAACCCGGAAAATCTGTCTCAGTAAAACATGGTTAAGGCTTAATTTTTAATTTGCAAATAAAGTGCATAGTACATGCAAACAGTAAGTTGGCTGACCTGTCTTATGCCCTGTACACACGATCGGTTCATCTAATGAAAACGGTCTGATGGATTTTTTCATCAGATATCGGATGAAGCTGACTTTCATCAGTCTTGCCTACACACCATCAGTTAAAAAAACGATCGTGTCAGAACGCGGTGATGTAAAACACAACGAGGTGCTGAGAAAAATGAAGTTCAATGCTTCCGAGCATGCGTCGACTTGATTCTGAGCATGCATGGATTTTTAACCGATGGACGTGCCCACAGATGATCGTTTTTTTCTATCGGTTTTTTAACCATCAGATAATTTTAAAACAAGTTCCTAGTTTTTTCACAGATGGATAAAAAACTGATAGGGCCCACACACGATCAGTTCGTCTGATGAAAACGTACCGTTTTCATCAGACGAACCGATCGTGTGTATGCGGCATTAGAATCAGGTGGTTTGACACATGCCTATTGACAAACCTAAACAATTTGTTTGCTACAATTCTAGATCATGTTGGGACAGGTATGATGGATATAGAAAAGAATCGCCCCCCCTTTAGTGAGTGTACAGCTTGTATAACAGTGTAAATTTGCTGTCCCCTCAAAATAATTCAACACGCTATTAATGTCTAAACTGCTGGCAACAAAAATGAGTTCAAATGTTCAAATTGGGCCCAAAGTGTCAATATTTTGTGTGGCCTTCTGAGAAATACTCACTTCCTGTTCTTCTGTCTGTAACTCCACACAGTAATGTGAGGCTTTCTCCCTGGTGTGGAGTGTCATGCTCGCCCCCTCCCTTGGACAACAGGAGTGTCAGGACGCCCACTAACACACAGCTCCTTTCTCTATCTGCAACGTAGAGAGCGTCCTGACTCTCCGGTTGTCCAAGAGAGGGGGCGAGCACGACACTCCACACCAGAGAGAAAGCCTTGCATTACTGTGTGGAGTTACAGACAGAAGAACAGGAAGTGAGGATTTATCAGAAGAAATAAGGACATTTAAAAGCAAAATCGAAGGATGAGGTACGTGAAGGAGGACTGCACTAAGGTAAAGGAAGTTATTTAGGGATTTTTTTTTTTTACATTTACAACCCCTTTAACACCATCTAAACTAAATAAGTTTATCTTGGTATCATCAGGACATGGCTCCTGTCGGCTCATTTTTTCCCTTTTTGTTAAAATTTGTGATTGAGCACTCGTGTGTGTGTGTGTGTGTGTATATATATATGTATTGTTTGAATTTGTATTTATATTCTCGAGTAGCAGCACTCAAACATTTACACTTTTATCACATAATATATTTTTGATGCGCAGAATTTAATTTTATATATATATATATCTATTATTTTAACAACAGCTCTGTTTTATTAAATTAACAGTCTTGAAGAAATTTGTGTTAATGGAAGAACTGCTACCATGCTAGTTAGGTGACCCTTTAAACCATTCTCCCAGAATTATGTGTCTCTGCCTTTTTTTTTAATCATTGGGAGTCAGTGACAGCCATGGAGTCACTATGCCTTCCCCCATTGTTACATATGGTTTGATTGAGACCTGATCAGTTATGATATAGGGGGGTAGAAAAGACTACACATGTGCTAATTTTCTTTCACAGGTATAAAAGTATTAGGGTTCCCTTACACAGATGTAAAGATCCAAGATGCCAGGGACTTTGACAGGGGGTCAGTGACTGTCTCTGGACCTTCATTTATCTCTAGGATGAATATATGCTCCTGTATTACATGACAGATCACAGTCTAGGTTTGGACACTAATGGACCAAACAAAATGCATTTCTTAGCCTGCTGATGTATAGACACACACTTACATGCAATGTGCCCTACAGGATCCTTCATGCATAGTGATAAATGGAATTCTCTAAACAACTATGCCTCCACGTATAAGATAAATTTAAATATTGAAATATTGGATATTCATCCTTGTGTAAGAGCACACTAACCCTGGAAAAATTATAAAATGTGTTTTCTACAGCAAGAGATTTCACTGAAATGTCATTAAGAATATCCTATGTATTCAATATTTATAAAAAGGTCAAATCCACCTAAAAACTTGGTTAGTTTAGAACCCACAAATAATTGCTTTACATTTGCAGTGATATTGGAAATACCAACCTGGATCCCTTAGTTTTATTTCTAGATCATGCAGAGATGTGACCTCTTCCTCGTGAGGAGCATGTATGACCATCATGGTGGAGCCAATAATACACAGAAGACATCCAAGCTTCCCATGTACGTTCAGCTTATCATTCAGGAAATATGAAGACAGGACTGCACTGCAGAGACACAGCAGGTTATAGATTAAAGTACAAGATAAATTGTAATTTTACAAAAAAAAAAGCAAAAGCATTCAGCTTAAAATAAACATGTAAGAACCTGGGCAATTCAGAGTGAGAATGTAAAAAAAAAGAAAAAAATACTGAGGCAGATAATATAACCGCCTGTAAAAGTTGAGTTTAAACCTGAACATCCCTGACCCCTGAGCCTCCCTGTTGCTCGTTTAATAAGATGGGTGGCCTCTCCGATCAACAAGGACTCTTATCTGGATTCACTGATTTTTTTGACCTTCCTTTGGATCAACTGTGGGCATAGGATTGTGTATATAGGATTGTATCATTTTTTTTTGGTTGAACTAGATGGACTTGTGTCTTTTTTCAACCTGACTAACTATGTAACTACAGTATACGGCGTATAACACACACTTTTTCCCCCTGAAAATAAGGGGAATATCACGGGTGCATGTTATACGCTAATAGTGTACCTCGTGGAAGGAGGGGGACGAGCGCCGCCAAGGGCCGCCGGAATTCACAGAGCCGTCATCTCCTGTTTACTCGGCTCTGACGTCACACACACAGTCCTGCCTCCGCCACTGGCATTGGACCAGTGTTCTGTCAATCACAGGAGCTGGTCCAATGACGATGGCGGAGGCGGGACTGTGTATGTGACTGCCGACGTGACTGAAAGCCAAGTGAACAGGAGATGACGGCTCAGTGATTCCCTCACTGCACGAGAGATGGTGAGGCTGCAAATGGGCATCAGGCTGCATTGATAAGAGAGGGGCTGCAAATGGGCACATAGGTTGCATTGAGGCTGCAGATGGACACAGATTAGGCTGCAGATGGACTCAGATCAGGCTGCATTGAGGCTGAAGATGGACACTGACCATTATTTTGCTTCAAAGTGGTTTATTTAAAAAAAAAAATGTCTCCTAAAACTCCCCTCTTAAATTGAATTTGTGTGTTATACACCTGTGTGTGTTATACGCCGATAAATACGGTATATAATTTGTTGGTGACATTTTATTAAGTGATGTTTAGGTGCACTAGAAGCCACTGTATATCATTAATGTGCACAGAGAGACAGATTTAAACACTAAAGCCGTGTACACACTATCGTTTTTTCCGATGAAAACAGACCGATGGACTGTTTTCATCGGACAAACCGATTGTGTGTGGGCCCCATCAGTCTTTTTTCCATCGGTGTTAAAAAATAGAACATATTTAAAAAATTTCCTATGGATAAAGAAACAATAGAAAAATCCGATCGTCTGTGTGGAACTCCATCGGAGAAAAATCCACACATGCTCAGAATCAAGTCGACGCATGCTCGGAAGCATTGAACTTAATTTGTTTTCGGCTCGTCGTAGTGTTTTACGTCACCGCGTTTTGGCACGGTCGAAATTTAGTCTGATAGTGTGTCTGCAAGACTGATGAAAGTCAGCTTCATCGGATAGCCGACGAAAAAATCCATCGGATTAGATTTCAATCAGATATCCGATCGTGTGTACAGGGCTTAAGGGAACCGTTCACTGAAGGAGATTTTGCATTCTTTGTTAGCTAAGTGCCCATACTGGCATGAATGACCAGGATCTTGGTTGAACAAAACTTCCTCATGTCTGTACACACCCAATAAGACTAAAATGCTCACAGATGAAAACTCTGTGTACATGATATGGTTATCAAGGTTATTTACATCACTGCAATCCATACTTACCATACAAGAACACTCAGTGCTCCTAGTGGCGTCACCAGAGTGGCCGGTGCAAATGCATATGCTGCAAAGTTCGCACCTTCTCCTGCCGCCACTAGCAATGAAAAAATAGGATTGTTATAAAAGGGCACAGCAATTATCTTAACAGTTGATAATAATGTAATGATAAAATTGTTTAAAAAAAAGTTGGGCGTTAAAAGCACTCCACACTACTAATTTTGAAATCAATATTTTTATTATTACATATTCCTAAAACCATAGGATTGCAGGTCAAACATAAAAAATAATATTGACACATGATACAAGATGGCACATAAACCACTGTCATTTACATCACTAACACCATTTCCCTGTACAGTTTGTATACATGTAATTAATGTTGTAACCCATCCAGTAACATTTGGGGTACATTGTCAGGGCAAGTGGATGGGTTAGAGCATTAACTGGATGTATACATATAGATCAATAGTGTTAGTGATGTAAAGAATGGTGGATTGTGTACAATCTGGTACTACATATCATGATTCAATATTTTTGTATGTTTTTACCTGCAATTTTATGATCTTAAGAAGATAAAATAATAAAAATATGATATGTAGATTTCTTGTGTTTGGTTCCCTTAAAGTCTATGGGCCAGATCCACAAAAGGGATACGACAGCGTAACTGCTGTTACGCCGTCGTATCCCTGTTTCTAACTATGGAACTGATCCACAGAATCAGTTTTCCATAGTTAGGCAGAAGATCCGGCATGTGTAAGGGACTTACACTGCCGGATCTTAGGATGCAGTACCGCATCCGCCGCTGGGGGCATTTCGTGTCAAAATACCGCCTCGGGTATGCAAATTAGCACTTACGGAGATCTACAAAGCTTTTCAGCTTCGTTTTTTCTCCGTAAGTTTTAGTTTGCAAACGCAAAATTAGGGCTGCTTTTACAAAGTGTAAACTGTTTACACCTTGTAAAAACAGACCTTTCTGGCCAGCGACGCGATTTTTTTTTTGATTTTTTTTGGCGCCGTATCTTTTTTTTTTTCGACGCAACTTTATTGACCCGTCGCAATCCACAAAGCTCGGCGTAACGTAATTTTGCGCTATGCACGTCGGGAAAATGACGTCACGAGCATGCGCAGTACGGCCGGCGCGGGAGCGCGCCTAATTTAAATGGGAATCGCCCCCATAAAAATAGGAACGCCTTGCGCCGGCGGAATTTAAGTTACATAGCCCAAAATTTCTAGGTAAGTGCTTTGTGGATCGGGCACTTAGGTAGAAATTTTAAGGCAGTGTAACTTAAATGGAAAAAATTAAGTTACGCCGGATCTTTGTGGATTACCCCCTATATTTTTTCCAATGTTTCTGTTAATATATGGATGTGGTACTAGTCTAGCAGCCCATAATATTATATACAATAATTGTATTAAAATCAACATGAACCCAAAAGCATTATATTGGGAATTCTCAATATAATAAGACGTGGCACTGTTTACTCCTTGAGTATCCACAGGACCACTCTGTTCTGATACAACTAATATTTTCATTAACCCAAAAAGCAGTCATTAATAAGATATGAAGCATTATGTCTTACTTTACTATTGAAAATGCTAGGAAACACAAGTATTATAATGATCACCAATAGGAATATGTGAGAACTGATGTAAACAAAGCAGGGCGGGTACGAAGGACACACGGTGCATTGTTCTGTCTCCTCTCCAATGAATGCACATTTGTACATACACATGTACTGGACTGAGGATGTCTCATTTAGTTGGCTCAGCCATAAGTAAATCATTATTGCATTGATTTTCTCAGAAAACAAAGATTTGTTTGACTTACTTGAGAGAAGCCCAGCCCACCAAAGCCATTCTCTGAGGTATGAGAATCCACCCTGCCCTGAAACAAAATATTTTTTATTGTTAGACAGAAACTTCACTAAGATACATATTGTATTATGAGACAAGGCATCGCCACAAATTTGACATATCAGTAAGTGTCTAATCAATCAAAAATACTAATAATAGCTAATGGCAGAAAGTAGCAGTCCTGCTACAATCAATAAGGATACTTAATGCAACTCTGTCATACCTGTATATGTAAAGTGTATAAATCAAGCTTGTACCTAAAAGAAGAGCGGGAATGCCTCCTTTTCCTTCTGCCAGTGAACTCCAGTCTGTTTGGGAGCAATGGTTTCCTGAACCAGTAAGATCTCTGGAAGACTTATAGTGGATCTAAAGTCACTGGGGTAGATTCAGGTACCTGTTACGGCGGCGTATCTCCAGATACGCCGCCGTAATTTCAAATCTGCGCCGGCATATCGTTACGCCGATTCTTAAAGGCAGATACGCTTAAAAAATAGGCTTCCTCCGCCGACGTAACTTGAATGCGGCGGCGTATAATTGTGTGCAATATTACGCTGGCCGCTAGGGGCGCTTCCGTTTTTTTGGGCGTAGAATATGCAAATTACCTAGATACGCCGATTCACAAACATACTTACGCCCGGCGCAATTTAGTTACGTTGTTTACGTTAGGCTTGTTCGGCGTAAGGTTGCTCCTGCTATTAGGTGGCGCAGCCAATGTTAAGTATGGACGTCGTTCCCGCTTCGAAATTTGAATTTTTTACGTCGTTTGCGTAAGTCGTTCGGGAATAGGGCTGGACGTAATTTACGTTGCGGCGTACTCGGGAGCAATGCACACTGGGATATGTACACGGACGGCGCATGCCCCGTTCGTACAAAACGTCAATCACGTCAGGTCATCATCCTGTGCATGTGCAGCTCAGTGTACATCACTGGCACTATCCCTGTGTGCCGAATGACAGACTCTTGTGCGTGTGCAGCTCAGCATACATCACTGGCACGATCCCTGTGTGCTAGCATGACAGACTGTGCATGTGCAGCTCAGCGTACATCACTGGCACGATCCCTGTGTGCTAGCATAACAGACTCCTGTGCATGTGCCGCTCAGCTTATATCACTGGCACGACTCCTGTGTGCTGGATGACAGACTCCTGTGCATGTGCAGCTCAGCTTACATCACTGGCACGATTCCTGTGTGCTAGCATGACAGACTCCTGTGCATGTGCAGCTCAGCATACATCACTGGCACGATTCCTGTGTGCTGTTAGACCGACTCCTGTGCATGTACAGCTCAGCTTACATCACTGGCATGATTCCTGTGCATGTGCAGCTCAGCTTACATCACTGGCATGATCCATGTGTGCTGGATGACAGACTCCTGTGCATGTGCCGCTCAGCTTATATCACTGGCACGACTCCACGTGTGCGGGATGACAGACTCATGTGTATGTGCATGTGTATGTGCAGGAGTGATGCCCTCCTGCCCCAGCCAATGAACATGGCCGAAGACCAACACCCAGTAGAAGATACCAGCACCAGCAAGAAACAGGAAATTCAGGAAAGGAAGGGACTGATAAATATGACATATTTACCAGACCCTTCACCACTCTCCATCATGTAGGCTCCTATTGCGTGCTTTCAGCTGCTGGCTGAAAGGAGAGGAGGGAAGCCAGAAGCATTGCGAGAGTAGGGGTGCACACAGGGGGGCCCCTGGGCAGCAAGGGGAAATGTATGGTGCCAATCCCTGTATGGCTCTCTCTGCAGCAGCTGAAAGCCAACCAGAGGGAGAAGAGAAGAAGCCTGATTTCAGCTGCTGCAGAAAGAGCCATACAGGGGATTGGTTCCAGTAATTGCCCCATCTACCACACCAATCTATCTTCAGCAGCTGAAAGTCAACCGGAGGGAGAAGGGAAGAAGCCTGCTTTCAGCTGCTGCAGAAAGAGGGGAATGGTTCCAATAATCGACCCCTGCCGCACTGATCACCCTCCCTGCCCACATCCAATTCACCTTGATGCCTGGGCCCCGTACAGCCTGATCGGTGGTACCCCCCCCCCCCCTTATCCATGGCCCTGCCTCTTTGTGTCATACCAGGTATGGGATCCCCTTCCCACAACCTCCTAGGCCATCCTTTAATCAGACATATGCAGGTCTCCACATTCAAACTATGCTTCTGTATACATTCAAATTCAGCCATGTGAGTTTCTGCCTGTTGTAATGTATTATCATGACAGAACACATGCCATATTTTGCAAATCTCATTCTTTACAGGGTGCCTGTAGTGTTCTTTTCGGGTTCTTTTTTCAGTTCTGAAAATTTTAAGATATTTTGGAAGAGTGTGAAGCCCTACCCATGCACTTATCCCCACCCCCATACTATCGCTTTAATTTACATAGGCTATGCTATTACATAATTAATTATACAAGATATTTTTATATGCTGATATTGTCAATAGCTTCAGGTCACAAATTACATACCAACAGTTTGCTGGAGTTTGCTAAAGTTCAATTTCAGCCTTACAACTATGCAGTCTTGCAAAGTTGTACAGACACCTCTCCTGTACTGAAATTACTTAGGTTGGCCATAAATGGATAACAATTCTGCAGAAACCAGTTGAATTTTGATCCATGTATGGGTGTTCCCCATTCATGAGAAGTCAATCTTCGAGGCTGCTGTAAAATTGACATGTAAATTCCTTACATGGAAAAGTGTAAATAAGACATGTAACTATCAAATGACCACACTAAGCAGGAGAGCACAGCATGGTCAGCTCTCTAAATGAGCTGGCAAATCAGTGTGCTCTCCTCGAATGATCAGACTTGTCCTGACACCCCCCCCCCCTTGCACAGCCATTCATTGGGAAGCTCAGTGTCCTGCTGTTTTGCCTTCCCCAAGCTCTTATGCAGATAAAACCAGAGTGAACAGAGGAAGTGTGATCACTAAAAAAAAAGGAAAAATGTATTTATAATAGTTTCTTTATATCTATACACAAATGTTTTGCCCTTCATTTAAATTTTAAGCATAATGGGTTGTTTTACATGGTGATTGTTTACAATCACTTTAGGTTAGAGTGTAAAGAGAGTAGAACCCCTGTCAGGTTTTTAGCACTGTTGGTGTTCCCATTAGGGAGATTCACCCTCTCTATTTGTCCTGTTTACCATCCTTATTGAAAGTAAAAAAGTATTTGACTTATCATCATAACAGTAATAGAGGGGAGATCTATTAATGGACACGCTAGTACTGGTGACATGCCGGGATTCCCACACTTTCGAGGGATTTCCACATACTTCCTGTTCTGGCTATCAGACAGGAAGTGAATGGAAAGCTCCCCTATGGAACACTCTGTTGGAGATTATAACCCTTCCTTACTCTATCCAAAATGACAAAAAGGTTTTGCCCTTAGTGACACTTTCACAATTTTAATCCTTATGCTCCTAGCATTAGTAAACTACCCTTTACGCTTACTCATAATGGATGTGGCTATAAATACTAGGGAGCAGTGGCGTCGCTAGGGGGTGGCTTCTGGGGCTATAGCCCTGAATCTGGTACCCATAGCCCCAAGTCTCTTACCAGGTGTCATTGTTGCCAACCACCCATTAATTTACGGGCAGCCCGTATATTTCAGCCCATTTTCAGGCTGCCCATAAATGGCTGTTATGGGCAGCAGGGCCCACAAAAAAGATAGCCGCGGGCCGACCATGCAATTGCACATGCGCTATTCTGAAGCCTGCTGGGCTCGGAAAAGATCGTACAAACTCGGCCGGGCGGCGCATGTGCGGTAATGTAATGTTGCCACCTGGCGCCATTTTTAAATGGAAGGCACTCGTTCTCGGCCATGCAGCATTCGTGCCTTGCCAGTGACTTGCTACAGCAAAGGTGGATGAGGAGACATAGGCCCAGATTCTCAAAGGACTTACGACGGCGTATCGCCATGTACGCCGTCGTAAGTCCGAATGAGAGCCGTCTTATCTATGCGGCTGATTCTTAGAATCAGTTACGCATAAATTCGGCTAAGATACGAGCGGCTTAAATCTCTTACGCCGTCGTATCTTAGTTGCATATTTACGCTGGCAGCTTGGTGGCGCTTCCGTAGATTTACGCGTTGAATATGCTAATGAGCTAGATACGCTGATTCACGAACGTACGTGCGCCCGGCGTAGCAAGATATGTTGTTTACGTAAGACATACACCGGCGAAAAGTTACCCCTCATAAAGCAGGGGTAAGTCATGTTAGGTATGGACGTCGGAAACATACGAACAGCGTCGTGTTTTACGTCGTTTGCGTAAGTCGTCCGTGAATGGGGCTGGACGTAATTTACACTCACGTCGAAAGCATTTACTATTTGTGCCGTAATTTTGAGCATGCGCACTGGTATACGTTCACGGACGGCGCATGCGCCGTTCGTTAAAAACGTCAATCACGTCGGGTCACGATACATTAACATAAAACACGCCCATACTAGCCTACTTTGAATTACTCGGGCTTACGCCGGCACAGTTACACTACGCCGCCGTAACTTTGGCCGCAAGTTCTTTGAGAATAAGGGACCTGCCTCACTAAGTTACGGCGGCGTAGTGTATCTGAGATACGCTACGCCCGCCTATAGATTGGCGCGTTTTTGAGAATCTGGCCCAAGGAGGATAAGTAGGACACAGTAGGACATTACTGGGAGGTGAAGCCAGCAGAGGAGGACACTGGTGTGCACAGTGCCTGTGAACTGGAGAGGTGAAAGGGGCATAGCAGACACTGATGTGGAAAGGTATGGTAATATGAAGGGGGACCAAGGAGAAACCACCATGTCCACAGCCTCTAACCATCTCCTGTTACTGTATCATGTCTGCAGCCTTTGACCATCTCCTCTATCATGTCTGCAGTATCCCTCTCCTGTATCCTGTCTGCAGTCTTTGATCATCTCCTGTATCATGTCTGCAGTCTCTGACCCTCTCTTGTATCATGCCTGCAGTCACTGATCATCTCTTGTATCATGTCTGCAATCTCTGATTATCTCTTGTATCATGTCTGCAGTCTCTGACCATCTCCTGTATCCTATCCGCAGTCTCTGACCCTCTCCTGTATCCTGTCCACAGTCTCTGACCATCTCCTGTATCATGTCTGCATTCTCTGACCCTCTCCTGTATCATGTCCACAGTCTCTGCCCATCTCTTGTATCATGTCTGCAGTCTCTGACCGTCTCCTGTATCCTGTCCATAGCCTCTGAGCCATCTGACCATCAACACTAAGATATGTAATGATATTTTTTATATATATATACACACACACACATACACACACACACACACAAACATGTACTGTATATTGAATACATGTGTCTGCCGGCCCAAGCATATGACTTTGGCCAATTATGGCTCAGGGGGTTTAGTACACGCCCCACACTATAAAAGGCCGCCTGGAAGTCGGCCTTGTGTAGTGTGTTGCGGTGGTTAACAGTGGACAGAGAGAGTGTAATTTTTTTCAGTTAGATAGAGCAGGCAGGCAGGCAGGCTAGTCAGTTAGGCCTCGTACAGACGGATGGACTGTTTTCAGCGCACATGTCCGCCCGGAGATTTCTGTCTGATGGTTGTACACACCATCAGACAGAAATCCGCGCGTACACGATAACACGGTTACGTGCGCGGCCCTGGAAGTTTAATGCTTCCACGCATGCGTCGAATCACTTCGACGCATGCGAGGGATGGCGGCCGATCGGACATGTACGGTGAGTCTGTACAGACGACCGAACATCTCCGACGGACAGGCTTCCAGCGGACATGTTTCTTAGCATGCTAAGAAACATTTGTCCGCCGGAAAACGGTCGGCTGGACAAATGTCCGCTGGAAACCTGTCCGGTCGGCCGTACACACGACCGAACATGTCTGCTGAAACTGGTCCGCGGACCAGTTTCAGCAGACATGTTCGGTCGTGTGTACGGGACCTTAGAGTTACAGTGTGTAGAGGATATATATGCATCCCAGGTGTTGTATATATATTTATACACTGTATTGAGTTTAGTTAGATCCGCTCTTCCTAATATACTGACAGGCAGGCAGGTGATTGTGCTAGCTGCAGTATTATCACGTGGTGTACTGGCTGTGTCCTCTGCAGTGTGCACCTAAAGCTACGTGGTGTGTGTATTGTCTGTGTCTTCTGCACATTGTGCACCTGAAGCTACGTAAAGCTGGTGTTTCTCATATTTATTCCAAAAGGCAGGGATCTGCTCATATTAATACCACATGCAAGTACTTTCATGTGGTGTACTTTCTGTGTCCTCTGCAGTGTGCACCTAAAGCTACGTGGTGTGTGTACTGTCTGTGTCCTCTGCACATTGTGCACCTAAAGCTACGTAAAGCTGGTGTTTCTCATTATTATTCCTAGAGGCAGGGAGCTTGCAAAAAAATGGAGAGCCAGGATGGCTTTGGCCAATTATGGCTCAGGGGGTTTAGTACACGCCCCACATTATAAAAGGCCACCTGGAAGTCGGCCTTGTGTAGTGTGTTGCGGTGGTTAAGAGTGGACAGAGAGAGAGTGTCATTTTTTGCAGTTAGATAGAGCAGGCAGGCAGTCTAGTCAGTTAGAGTTACAGTGTGTAGAGGATATATATGCATGCATCCCAGGTGTTGTATATATATTTATACACTGTATTGAGTTTGGCTAGATCCGCTCTTCCTAATATACTAACAGGCAGGCAGGTGATTGTGCTAGCTGCAGTATTCTCATACTCAAAGCTACGTGGTGTGTGTACTGTCTGTGTCCTCTGCACATTGTGCACCTAAAGCTACGTAAAGCTGGTGTTTCTCATATTTATTTCTAGAGGCAGGGATCTGCTCATATTAATACCACAGGCAAGTACTTTCACGTGGTGTACTGTCTGTGTCCTCTGCAGTGTGCACCTAAAGCTACGTAGTATGTGCACTGTCTGTGTCCTCTGCACATTGTGCACCTAAAAATACGTAAAGCTGGTGTTTCTCATATTTATTCCAAGAGGCAGGGATCTGCTCATATTAATACCACAGGCAAGTACTTTCATGTGGTGTACTTTCTGTGTCCTCTGCAGTGTGCACCTAAAGCTACGTGGTGTGTGTACTGTCTGTCCTCTGCACATTGTGCACCTAAAGCTACATAAAGCTGGTGTTTCTCATATTTATTCCTAGAGGCAGGGATCTGCTCATATTAAAACCACAGGCAGGGGATCATTCTACAAGTACTTTCACGTGGTATACTGTCTGTGTCCTCTGCAGTGTGCACCTAAAGCTACGTAGTGTGTGCACTGTCTGTGTCCTCTGCACAGTGTGCACCTAAAGCTACGTAAAGCTGGTGTTTCTCATATTTATTCCTAGAGGCAGGGATCTGCTCATATTAATACCACAGGCAGGGATCAGCAGGTATTGTCAGTATTTGTGAGCTACATCTCCCTGCAGGCCATTAGTATGTCTGGAAGCACAACAAGGAGAGGCAGAGAGTCACGAGCCGATAAAAGAGGGCAAGCAGGCTCTGCGTCTAGAGGCAACCGTGCTTTTCGTGGACACGGTGCATCCTCATTAGCACGTGGCCGTGTGACACGCTTGTCATTTTTTTCGGCAGCTGGCCGTGTTGAGCCGCAACATGCCGAAGACTTGGTAGAGTGGATGACCAAGCCGTCCTCCTCATCCTCTCTCACCCAGGCTCAGGGTACTTTGTCTGGCAAAGCAGCTGCCAACGTGGCCTCTTCCCTCTGCTCAATGGCATCAGTCACTCCTTCCCTAGCCCCACCATGTCCTCCTGAGGAGTCCCCCGAACTGTTTGACCACAGTGTTCGGTACATGCTGCAGGAAGATGCGCAGCGTTTTGAAGGTTCCGATGATGGTACACAGCTAGAGGAAGGCAGTAACGTGAGCCCAGAGAGAGGGTGTGCCGAAGAAGGACAGCAATCTGGCAGTCATGTTCCCCCAGATGCAGCATACTGCCAGGTTTTCTACAGTGATGAGGAGGGAGGGGATTATGAGGTCACTGACTCCACGTGGGTGCCTGAGAGGAGGAGGAGGCACATCTCCAACGAGGCAGGATGCCCTCCAGGAGCCAGCATAAGGGCAGCACACTGACTGCATCACAACGCAGAGCTCCGCATGTGCAGGTCGCTGCTGTCTCTCAGCGTTATTCCAAAAGTTCTTTGGTGTTGGCCTTTTTTGAGACGAGTGCATCAGATCGCACCGCTGCTATTTGCAACATATGTCTCAAGCGTATCTTGCGTGGCCAAAACATCACCCGCGTGGGCACCACATGCTTGACCAGACATATATCAACCTGCCATGCAGTTCGTTGGCAAGCGTACCTCAAAGACCCACACCAAAGAACAAAACGGACCTCTCCTTGCTCCTCATCAGCTGGGATCTCCAACCCCACTATACCTTCAGTCCTCTCTGAAGCCTGCTGTCAGGGACCTGCCAATAGGCTCCGGCGTGCACGCATGCGCACACTTACTGTTGGTCAGAATCAGCACCAATCACCTATTCATGTGCGCAGGCGCGTCCCACATGCACACGGATATGTGCCAAATGCGCGCATCTGTGCGCCAAATGTGCGCGCTCGTATGCGCGTGCATGCGCCTACTACACGCGCACGTGCACGACGGCGGGAACGCGTGCGTGCTCGTTAATGCGCGATTGGCGCCACTCAGCCTTTAAAAAGCAAGCAGCTGCAGTGACACTTTGCTGTCTGATCTGCAGCATTGTATCAGTGAAACCTGTGACCTGTTGTAACCTGTTACCTCAAACCGACCCGGCTCCGTCTGACCATCTGACCCTCTCCACTCCGACCCCTGGCTTGCTCTGACTCCGCTCTGCTCTCCTTCCCATCGTTACCAGACCCTGTGCCTGAATCTGACTACGCTTGCTTAACCCACCTGATTATCTGCTAACCCGGTTTGCTTCACCAGCTCCTGCTATCCAGTGCCTGTGCCAGCTCCAGAGACGCTGTCTCCTACAACCACCGTCCCGAAGGACCACCAACGCTGCCGGGCTGCTATCATCACCAGGCACTCCTACCTCGCCGCGCTCCCGAGCTTGCTGTCCCAACTCCAGCAGCTCCAGAGCCGGGGCTGTAAGAGAGGCCTCCTCCTGCACACTAGGCTCTGGCTACAAGGTACGTTCCAGTACATAACACCTGCACTGATAGGACTGAAGGTGTAGAATTAGGTGTGTCACAGCCAAGTACTTGCGGGCAATCTACTATCGGTACACCGACGTCAGATTGTACCAGGCAAATTTCCCTGCCCCAGCTGCTGCAGCGCCAAAAGAAGTTCTCTCCCAGCCATCCACATGCCCAGCGGTTGAATGCTAGCTTAGCTAAATTGCTAGCACTTCAACTGCTGCCTTTTCAGTTGGTAGATTCTGCCCCCTTCCGTGAGTTTGTGGAATGTGCGGTACCTCAGTGGCAAGTTCCCAAACGCCACTTTTTCTCACGGAAGGCGATTACGGCTCTCTACAGGCATGTGGAAGGCAAGGTCCATGCCTCGCTGGACATAGCGGTCAGTGGTAAGGTGCATATTACCGCTGACTCATGGTCCAGCAGGCATGGACAGGGACGTTATCTATCTTTCACGGCGCATTGGGTGACTCTGCTGGCAGCTGGGAAGGACGCAGGACAAGGTACCGTAGTGTTGGAGGTTGTTTCACCACCACGCCTTCAAAATGCTACTACTGGTTGTGACACACCTCTCTCTCCACCCCCTCCTCTTCTTCTTCCTCCGTGGCCTCTTCCTGTTCTGATGTGTCCTCAGAACCAGCGGTGCTCCGTAGACGTTCAAGGGGTTACGCAGGTACACAGGCAAAGAGATGCCATGCGGTGCTTGAGCTGGTGTGCTTGGGGGACAGGAGCCACACTGGGGCAGAGGTTCTGTCAGCTTTGCAGGGGCAGGCTCAGAGGTGGTTGACGCCACGCCAGCTTAAGCCAGGAATGGTGGTTTGCGACAATGGCACCAACCTACCTGCGACAGGGACAACTGACCCATGTGCCCTGTTTTGCTCATGTCCTTAACTTGGTGGTGCATCGGTTCTTGGGCAGGTACTCGGGCTTACAGGATGTCCTGAAGCAGGCCAGGAAACTCTGTGTGCATTTCCGATGATCATATAATGCCAGTGCTCAGCTGGCAGACCTCCAAAAGGAATACAACCATGCCCAAGAACCGCCTAATCTGTGACATGCCCACCAGGTGGAACATGCTGCACATGCAGCAGAGGGCCATCAATTAGTATCTGTGCCAATATGGCAGCAGGACAGTGGGCCATGATCAGGGATGCATGCACTGTCCTGTCACCATTTGAGGAGGCCACGAGGATGGTGAGCAGTGACAGTGCATGCATCAGTGACACTGTCCCTCTTATTCACCTGTTGGAGCACACGCTGTGTGAAATAATGGACAGGGCCCTTGAGGCAGAACAGAGGGAGGAAGAGGAGAACTTCCTTACCTAACAAGGCCCCCTTTATCCAGACAGTGTTCCTGCTTGCCCGCCTATCACACAGGAAGAGGACGAGGAGGAGGAGGATTGTGTCAGCATGGAGGTGGAGCCTATCACTCAGCAGCAGCAGCAGTCTTCAAGGGATCAATTACAGTCCCAAGAAACCCATGGACTTGTACGTGGCTGGGACAATCATGTCGTCCTCAGTGACCCAGAGGACTCCGCACCGAATGCCTCAGCAAACCTACGCTGTATGTCCTCCCTGATCCTGCAAAGCCTGCGGAAGGATCCTCGTATTCATGCTATCAAGGAGAGGGATCATTACTGGCTGGCAACCCTCCTTGATCCACGTTACAAGAGTAAATTTGCGGACCTTATCTTGCCGGCGCAGAGGGAGCAGAAGATGAAACATCTCCGGGAGGCCTTGCAGAAAGGTCTGTGCAATGCGTTCCCAGAGACTGGGAGGTTACAAAATCCTGGTCCTGGACAACGTGTTGCTGAGGCTTTGGTGAGTCACAGAAAGAGCGGTGGAGAAAGTGACCGTCTGACCGATGCGTTCAGACAATTTATTAGTCCGCAGCCCCAAGGTGTGACCGGTTCCAGCAACCATCGCCTGCGTCTGTTTTACATGTTGCGGGAATACCTAGGGGCAAGATCAGACTTGGACACCTTTCCCACCAAAAATCCTCTAGCTTACTGGGTCTTGAGGATGGATCACTGGCCAGAGCTTGCACAGTACACAATTGAGCTACTCTCCTGTCCTGCATCCAGCGTTCTTTCAGAACGCACATTCAGTGCTGCTGGAGGCTTTGTAACCGATGACAGGGTGCGCCTCTCCACCGACTCGGTCGATCGACTGACCTTCATAAAAATGAATCAGGCTTGGATCACCACCAGCTACCAAGCACCTGATGCTGATGTAACTGAATATTTTTTTTTGAAATGTCAGATCCCTTCAAGACTGCCTATGCTGATGCTGAGTGACTATCCTGTTATGCTGAGTTACTATCCTTTTCCTCCTCAATGATCATGCTGATAGCTTGTAAGAACATTTTTGGTTCTGGGCACCGTCCTCAGTGTCTAAGGCCCAATTTTTATGCCCCTGTTTACAAAATTTTTGATGCAATACTTTACAGCGGGCTCATTCCTGCGCTCCAACTAGAGTATCTGTGAGGGGTTGCAGTGTTGTGGCACCAGCACTGTCAGGTCACCTGTGGCCAGGTGACAGATGCACCCGCAAATGCACTACCGATGCAGATGCACTACCGCAAAGTAGTGAACCTAATAGCCGACTGCTGAAGATGGACAGGAAACGTGAACCCAAGATTCCCCAGGGTGCGGAGTCTAAGGTCCAGCAGGTGTTCACCAGAGCCTCTAGTGGTGAGGATGGCCTGCGCTGCAGCTGAACCCAGGTCGCGACCCCTGGGGTCCCCCAGGTCACGCTCCGTAGGGAGAGAGGGGAAGCAGCCTCTAATGGAGACATGAGGAGAAGGTAATGCTGCCAGACATTATTGCATGTCCATGACAAGCACCAGTGCCTAAGGCACAATTTTTCTTCCCCTGTTTAACAGGGGCGTGTAATTACAATTCTTGATCTAATATTTCACAGCAGGGCCCATTCCTGCTCCCACCAAGAATAACTGTGAGGGCTTACAGTGTTGTGGCACCAGCACCACCACCACCACCAACAAAGGCCCAATTTTTCTGCCCCTGTTCAACAGGGGCATGTAATTACAATTCTTGATCTAATATTTCACAGCAGGGCCCATTCCTGCGCCCACCAAGAGCAACTGTGAGGACTTACAGTGTTGTGGCTCCAGCACCAAAGGCCCAATTTTTCTACCACTGTTCAACAATGGTATGTAATTACAATTCTTGATATAATAGTTCACAACAGGGCGTTCCAGACCCCACCAAGACTAACTGCGAGGGCTTACAGTGTTGTGGCAACACCAACACCTAGGGCCCAAATTTCTGCAGAGTATATACGGCAGGCCCCTACTTTCAAACATCCAACTTACAAACGACTCCTACTTGCAAATGGAAGGAGACAACAGCAAGTGAGAGGAAATCTACCCCTAGGAAGGGAAATTCTCTTCTGTAAGAGGTGTCTCCTGTCCACTGATGCTTTATTACCTGTAACAGAATGACCCGGGACACCCAGAGACTTTGTGAGGATGGGGGATTCTCCTGTGTCAGCATCACTGATAACTCTTGGGTCTGAGTCCACCCTGTGCCCTTTGGGCATGGGGTGGCAAGTGAATCATAATTCATGTATTACATAAGATGGGACATCACTGATAGTTCGTATTTCAGGATTTTGAGATACTGCAAGATGTTGGCCCAACCAGTCAATAGTGACACATTCTATGATTAGCCCTGACTAGTGACATGCTAATTGAGTCAGGGCCTGGAAGACATTTCATTGTCCTTGTGTAAAGGTGTTGTAACGGACAGGTGTTAATCCAGGTCTGCTCCCAGACCTCTAATTATATATGCTAAATACTGTTTATGTGTGATAACACTGTCTAAAGCCTAGTGATGCTCAGAGGTGTGAATAGGTGTCAAGCTGTATGCGGAGACGGAACTCAGTGTGTGATGGGGTTTTGTTTGTTATGATGATAATTATAGGCCGGCGCCGACCTGTCTAGAATGATTAGTAATTAGCCTTAGTGTGTGGATGGGGAGTTGATTGTTCCTTTAATGCCTTGTACGGTATATAAGCTGAGAAGAAACCATTAAAATTGTTTTCATTTGAAACAAGTACAGAGCTGCGTGTCTCGTCTTGATTCTGGGGAAATCGGATGCCTGCTGGTTTGTCTGTGTGTCGGATGAGCTGTCGTAGTTGATGGAAGGTCGTAAACGGTGGTGACCGTTACAGTGGTGGCACAGCAGTGGGATGTTTCCATCGGCAGAAGGACGGCGACAAGGACACAGGACAATGGAGACGCTGTATGAACGGCTGAAGCTCTCTTCCCTCAAGGACTTACTGGAAAGCCGGGGCAGATCGGCCAGCAACCGTAAGAGAAGGGACATTATTGCAGAGCTTGTCCAAATGGATAGAGCTGAAAGGCCCAGCATAACAGACAGGACACCCGATGAAGAGTTTTTTGACCGGGCTGTTAGACGTGGACTGGCACAGTATGGACCTAATCCTCCACCGGAGATCATAGACCAGGTTATAGCGGCTGTGGATGCCAGTTGGCTAGAGCAAAGAGGTGCTGCAGCAGCAGAAGTCACAGCAGCACCAACTGAAGAGAGGGGAGAGGTACAGATGCCAGTCACCATGGAAGTGGAGTTCCAGGGAGCCGGGGCAATTGACCCCTCTCCCCAGCAACAAGCTGTGGTGGTAAAGCATTTACTCCCAGCTGAATCTCTGATGGCAGGGCAGGATGCTACTGGCTGCTGCACACAACTTCAGCTTGAGCTGACATCGGGGGATGGGACTGTGGTCTCCCCCCAAAGCGACCCAGCAGAAGAGCTGGCAACAGAGCAGAGTGCCACAAGCCTCTGTTCTCACCTAGCAGGAGAGGGAGTTCCTGGACCAGTGGATGGGACTTCAGTCTCCACTGGTATACCCCAGGGATGGGGGCCAGTTGGCCCAGATCCCCAACAACAGGATGGACTGAGCCCAGTCACCCTGTCTTCTCTCCAGCGGCTGAAAGGACTCCAGGGAGAAGGGCCAGTCCAGGCCTCTCCCCAGCGGCAGGCAGGTTCTCTGAGAGAGACAGAGGTTGGCGGGGTGAGTAATGCTCTGTTTGGAGAAATTTATTTGGGGTACGGTATGGATACCAGCATTGGAGGACTGGATCTACTGACTGACTTCGAAATCAACCCGTTCGGGGTCTCCTCCTGTGTCAGTCTCCCACCTAAAGGGGAGAGATGTAACGGAATGACCCGGGACACCCAGAGACTTTGTGAGGATGGGGGATACTCCTGTGTCAGCGTCACTGATAACTCTTGGGTCTGAGTCCACCCTGTGCCCTTTGGGCATGGGGTGGCAAGTGAATCATAATTCATGTATTACATGAGATGGGACATTACTGATAGTTCATATTGCAGGATTTTGAGATACTGCAAGATGTTGGCCCAACCAGTCAATAGTGACTCATTCTATGATTAGCCCTGACTAGTGACATGCTAATTGAGTCAGGGCCTGGAAGACATTTCATTGTCCTTGTGTAAAGGTGTTGTAACGGACAGGTGTTAATCCAGGTCTGCTCCCAGACCTCTAATTATATATGCTAAATACTGTTTATGTGTGATAACACTGTCTAAAGCCTAGTGATGCTCAGAGGTGTGAATAGGTGTCAAGCTGTATGCGGAGACGGAACGTCTGCCTAGGGAACTCAGTGTGTGATGGGGTTTTGTTTGTTATGCTGTTAATTAAGGAATGTGCAGTGATTAGACATGATAATTATAGGCCGGCGCCGACCTGTCTAGAATGGTTAGTAATTAGCCTTAGTGTGTGGGTGGGGAGTTGATTGTTCCTTTAATGCCTTGTACGGTATATAAGCTGAGAAGAAACCATTAAAATTGTCTTCATTTGAAACAAGTACAGAGCTGCGTGTCTCGTCTTGATTCTGGGGAAATCGGATGCCTGCTGGTTTGTCTGTGTGTCGGATGAGCTGTCTTAGTTGATGGAAGGTCGTAAACGGTGGTGACCGTTACATTACCAATCCTTGTTTCACAAAAAAAAACAAATTTTCAAATAATCATTTGTCTTTGGGACAGAAAGTGAATTGCAATCTTCTGAACAGATGCGCACAGACAGCAAAACAAATGTTACAGGGGTCTTCTCTATGTTTTCCGAAAAGCTTAAAAATAGATTTTTTTGGCTGGAGCTACACTTTAAAAAAGTACCAGTTCAAAATTACAGATTCTACTTAACAACAAACCTACAGTCCCTGTCTTGTTTGCACGCCTGTATACTGCTGTTCAAAGTATATAGGGCCAAAGGGGCTGGTAATGACCTGGGGGAGGGGGACGGGGAAACCCATGCTATTTTTTTCAATGATTTTCATCCTTATTGCAGGGACCAGACATTACATTAAAGCCGCAAGCAGTTTTAAATGACTTTTTTCTTATAGTAATCTCATTTTGTGCAGGGACAGTTCTAAACACGTGCCACTTCACATGCATACTATAGACACCCAGCAGGTACGATATTTAAAGGAATTTTTTAATTTTTTTTTCACTTTAAGTATCATTAAAATCACTGCTCCAGAAAAAACGACCGTTTTTAAAACTTGTTTTTTCATTGATACATGTTCCCTGGGGCAAGACCCGGATTCTCAAACCCATTTTACGTCAATAACTTGCATATTAGACTTCAATGGGGTTCTAAAAGTTTGCGCGAACGTTTGGTCCGTTCGAAGGTTCTGGTGTGAACCGAACGAGGGGGTGTTCGGCTCATCCCTAATTGTTAGAAAATTATAACATTGTAGAAATAAACACTAGGAAAGTTTTTTTTTTGCAGTCACAATTGTGTCTATGACTATCTGCCAATAGATAATAAATGATCACTGGGGAGTACAAAGAGCACTGGTGACATGCAAACTCCATCCTCCAACACAATATACAGTGTATTGTACTTAGATGGATGACATTTATGGTTGGCTGTCATGGGGGAACCTTACATTACTTATAAGTCATAAATATATACAATGCCACATATCTACCAATCCATACCTAGTCTAATATATATATTTAATATTCTTCTTCCTCAGTATTTTGTTTTAAAATTAAATTGTACAACAGGTTAGCAAATATTTACTGTATTATATTGCAGCTTACTATTTCTTATTCCGTGTACACACGATTGGAATTTCCGACGGAAAAAGTCAGACAGACTTTTTCCATCGGAAATTCTGACCGTGTGTATGCCCTATCGGAGAAATTCCATCGGAAATTCCGATGAATTCCATCGGAGTTTAAATGTAGAAGATGTTCTATTTTACTCCGATTGAATTAGTCGGAATTCCGACGAGCTTTTGGTCGGGCAAAAGCCTGATCGTGTGTACGTGGCATTAGATGTGGTGGCTCCATTGGTTTTCTTTTTTAGGCTTTTTTTCCTTTATTTTCACCTGGTGGTCTAGTCAGTAATTCTGTTGTTTTTCAACAGATAAAGCTGTCCTGCAGATGTAGCAATTAGAGGGTTGTTTCAAACCATTTACCACTGACAGATGTGCTTGCAATGATCAGATTTTATGTACCGTATTTATCGGCGTATACCGCGCACTATTTTGCCCTGAAAATCAGGGCAAAATCGTGGGTGCGCGATATACGCCGATACCCGCTTTCCCGCCATGAGTTTGAATACTGCGCCCGCATATAGCGAGCGCAGTACACTCGTGAATCTTCGGCCAGTCTCGGCGCCTCTCGTACTGACGTCCTGACGTCCTGAGCGTACAGGACGTCAGTGCGAGAGGCGCCCGAGCCTGCCCGAAGATTCACGAGTGTACTGCGCTCGCTATATGCGGGCGCAGTATTCAAAGTCGTGGCGGGAAACGAGCGGGAGGACGCCGCCGAAGGACGCCGGACCCGCCGAAGATGGACACCGGACCCGCCGAAGATGGACCCCGGACCCGCCGAAGATGGACACCGGACCCGCCGAAGATGGACGCCCGACCCGCCGAAGATGGACGCCCGACCCGCCGAAGATGGACGCCCGACCCGCCGAAGACGGACGTCGGACCCGCCGAAGAGGACACCCGACGAGGCCGCAGAAGGACGCCGGACCCGACGAGGCCGCAGATGGACGCCGCGCAAGACATCAAAACTGTAAGTACAAAACAACAAAAAATCTTTTTTTCCCACAGGATTGGGGGCCACTTTGGGGGTGCGCGGTATACGCCAGAGCGCGTTATACCCCGATAAATACGGTATATAAAACCGTCACAAAAGGAACAAAACAGTTGCCGCAACTGCTTGAAAAGTGTGGGCTGGAGTCTGTTCATGTATCTACATCTGCTAGTACATTCAACACTCTCCTCATCCCAGACTGGCAATACTGCTGTCCTAAGGTGTCTCTGTTGCTCCCTCAACCTGAGTGGGGGAACTGTAATACAAAAAGTGTGTTATTGGCCAGAGTACCCAGAGGAAACCCACATAAACACAGGGAGAACATGCAAACTTCATGGAGATGGTGTCCTGACCATAACTCAAACAGAGGACCCCAGTGCTGCAAGGCAGATGTACTCACCATCAAAGCCTATGGCTAGTTCTACTATGGGTGGCCAACCGGCCATAAAAGTTAGTTTTATAAGACAGACAGTAATTTTAGCCCTGAGTCAAGTTCCTGCACATCAGAATGTTCTGGACTAAAATATTTAAAAATTAATTCATTAATTCCCAAAAATACTGACACTGAAACTGTCACGTACGGTAATCTCTAAAACTGGAATTTAATCATGTTTGCTGGCTCATAATTATTCTGCATGCTAAATATAAAATGACACAAAGAATATGAATCATACCATCAACGCCCAAAGCTGCAGTCTAGTGCTGTGTCACATAATGTTCTCTATTCACCTATACCTTTACCAGAATACAGTGGTGGTGTGTCCATAGTGGGTGCAGGAGCGCCGCCCCCTCTCTTCTGCACACTCCTGCGCCTTGAGGCGATTTAGTTCGCATTTGTATCGATATATAAGTTACTCACTCACACATCCATCAATCAACAAAACATGAATCTATGTATTGTCGCCGCTGCTGCCCACTATTCAGGTGTCCGGCCCCCTGTTGAGCGTCAGCCATCTGAATAACAGCGGTGGGTGTGTTTTGGAAGTGCCTCATTAGAACAAGAGGCTCTAATAGGCTTCCTGATTAGAGCCTGTGGGCTCTAATCGGCTTCCAAATGGTTAACCAGAGGGCGCACAGACTGTGCGTTCCCTGGTTAAACAGTGCTGTGTTAGGGAATCGCTTCCCTAACACTGACCCGCCTCTCAGCCAATCAGGTGCACCAGGTCTGGTTACCAGTCACCTGATTGGCTGAAGCTACATCGAGGGCGGGAGAAGACATCGAGGGAGCTGAGGGATCGTGGAGAAGACGGCGCTGACCCGACGAAGGTAAGTGCCGGGCTGGGGGCACAAACTGGCTGCATTTGGTAGCACAAGCTGGGTGCATTTGAAGACACAAACTGGCTGCAATTGGGGGGACAAACTGGCTGCAATTGGGGGGACAAACTGGCTGCAATTGGGGGCACAAACTGGCTGCAATTGGGGGCACAAACTGGCTGCATTTGGGGGCACAAACTGGCTGCATTTGAGGAGGCAAACTGGCTGCATTTGGGGGGAAAACTGGCTGCATTTGGGGGGGGGGAAACTGGCTGCATTTGAGGAGGCAAACTGGCTGCATTTGAGGGCACAAACTGGCTGCATTTGCGGGGCAAATTTGCTGCATTTGGGGGCCAAACTGGCTGCATTTGGGGGCCAAACTGGCTGCATTTGGGTCACAAACTGGTTGCATTTGAGGGGACAAACTGGCTGCATTTGGGGGCACACACTGGCTGCATTTGAGGGGACAAACTGGCTGCATTTGGGGGCACAAACTGGCTGCATTTGGGGGCACACACTGGCTGCATTTGAGGGGACAAACTGGCTGCATTTGGGGGCACAAACTGGCTGCATTTGGGGGCACAAACTGGCTTCATTTGGGGGCACACACTGGCTGCGTTTGAGGGGACAAACTGGCTGAATTTGGGGGCAAACTGGCTGCATTTGCAGGCAAACTGGCGGCGTTTGATGGGCACATTGGCTGCGTTTAATAGGCACAGTTGATTTTTTTTTCAGTTTGTTTGCGTCCCCCCAAAAATGTTGAGCACCAGCTGCCACTGCCAGAATAGGTCATCACAAAATGATCAGAGAGTAACTGTAATGCCACGTACACACGATCATTTTTCGACATGAAAAAAAACCTTGTTTTTCAGCATGTCCAAAAAACGACCTTTTTCCAACTTCATCATTAAAAACGACATTGCCCACACACCATAGTTTTTAAAAAATGAACAAAGCGCGGTGACGTACAACACGTACGACGGCACTCTAAAGGGGAAGTTCTATTCGCCTTTGGGCTGCTTTAGCTGATTCCGTCTTAGTAAAAGACGATTCGCGCTTTTCTGTCTGTTACAGCGTGATGAATGTGCTTACTCCATTATGAACGGTAGTTTTACCAGAACGAGCACTCCCTTCTCATAACTTGCTTCTGAGCATGCGCGGGTTTAAAACGTCGTTTTAGCCCACACATGATAATTTTTTACAACCCGAAAAACGTCATTTTTTAAAACGACTTTAAAAAATGCAGCATGTTCGAATTTTTTTTTTTACGTTTTTCAGAAGCCGAAAAATTATGTGTAGCCCACACACGATCATTTTAAATGACGTTTTTAAAAACGTCGGTTTTTTTCATGCCAAAAAATGATCGTGTGTACGCGGCATAAGGGCTTGTTTACACTTGTGGCAAGGACTGATGTTCTTCTGAAGAGCACTTTGCATTCAGAGTGTTTGACAGATTATGAGGAGGCAATATGTCACCTCCTCACTACATGTTTTAGTCCCTGTATGCTGCACTACCACGCCCCACCTGTATGTATGGTGCACAGTTGTGCTGCAGTTTCAGCGCAGCCCTATTCACTTGAATTGGTCATGTTTGGCAGGTGGTGGTGCCCGCCAAACTCGTCGGTGGGCTTAATTTTATGCTGAGTCTGTGAAGCAAAGCACCTTGGCCACAGCATGTGTATTCCTCCGGCTGCTGTCTTTGCAACTTAAAAGGGACCGGTTGGGAGGGGAATGGGGGGGGGGGGGCATAAAACTGCACCTCAACTGCATGTTTTTACTGCCCCCCACCACAAGTGTAAACAGGTGCAAAGTTAGAAGAGAATGCATATACAGGCATACCCCACTTTTAAGTACACAATGGGACCAGAGCATGTTTATGTAAAACGAAAATGTACTTAAAGTGAACCAATACCCTTTTTTCACTTCTAGGGTGTAGTGGGGGGTCAGGGGCTGTAGTGTAGGGTGACCAGACATCCCCGGTTTCAGGGGACAGTCCCCTGATTGAGGACACTGTCCCCGGACCAAGTCTGTCCCTGGTTTTGTCCCCAGATTGGATTTAATATGGGGCAGGGGCAATTTCAAAGACAATCAGTGCAGAATTAAAATATTAATTACACCCCCCGCTCCGCTGTGCCTACTAGCATAGGGGGGTTGTATTTTTCCCATTATCTGTGCACCTTTCTGATGATCATGTGCTGGTCAGAGCGGAGGGAATATTTCTTCAGTTTCGCTTCCATGTTCTTCTGCCTTGGCTCAAATCCTGGCCAGCCACCTGCCTATCTCCTTGCCTTCCCTGGTGGAGGATGATCATCCCCATCCAGTAGTAGCTGGGGCATGAAGAGTAAGACTTGAGAGGCTGTGAGGCGGGCGTCAACGGGCAGAGAGTCGCTGATTGTTGCCATTACTAGTAAAGAAAAAATATGTCCCCGGATTTCATTTAAAAAAATCTGGTCACCTTACTGTAGTGGGGGTGTCAGGAGCAGTAGTTGGGGTCTCAGGGGCACACTGGAACAGGGCGGGCTATGCTCTCTGAGCTTCAGCTCCTTCTACTGCGGCTGCAAAATGATTGTACAGTACTTGTAAGGCACTTTACATACACTCGCGGATATGTCCTTACTCGTGAGTGTATGTAAAGTGAGTGTACTTAAAGTGAGGTATGCCTGTATAACAGAATAATGCAAACAGATTATGAAAGCTTGGCCCAGGGACAAGAGGGAGTAAGAGACAAAAGCCTAAAGGGATAGCGAAGAACATGCATAAAACCTGGACCTGTAGCTTAATCAGGGAGGGTAACATGGCATAGCCTTTATAAGACTCTATAACAATTGAGAGTCAAGCTGAGAATCAATACTTCTGTAATCCAGAAGCTAGCCCAGAATACAGTTACTAGCGATTTTCCTCAAAAACAACACCCCTCACAGTGAAGTCCAGGTAGCTCTGGTAACACAGAAGAATAGTAGATGAGCTCCTGGTTCAGTCTGAACACAGGTCCTGATCACATTTTGCTTGTTTGTGACTGAGCCAATCTTCATATATAGTATTTTTTTTCCTCCAGGCCATGTAAATAGGGCAGAGTTATCCTCCAGGAGAGGATTGTATCGGTGGTCAATGTTTTTTTTTTCTTTGTTCATTGTGACTGATGTGGACGGACAATTTTGGCTGATATTCAGTCCATGTGTACCTAACCTTACAAGACTAGGAAAGGTAAGAGAAAACCCCCATGAACCATGATTCTGCCCACAAGAAGGTGAAAGTCCTTCCTGACTCCAAGGTATTAGACTCTATTCACACCTGAGCGACAGCCGCGTTCGGCGGTAGCGGCGTATTTTGCCGTGAGTGTTAAACTTTCAATTTTTTTCAAAGTCTTCCCATTGCTGTCAATGGGCAAACGCCAATGTCGCCTGAAAAAAAGGGTCCGGGAATTTTTTTCAGGCGACAGGCGTTCGGCGTCTATGAGATGTGAACCATCTCCATAGACAGCAATGGGAATTCTCCCCTCTAGCGGCAGAAGCGTCCGGCGTCGGGCGTTTTGTCGCTCAGGTGTGAATGCAGCCTTAGGCCCCATACACACGGGAGGATTTATCCGCGGATACGGTCCAGCGGACCGTTTCCACGGATAAATCCTCTCGAGGATTTCCGCGGACTTCCATGCGATGGAGTGTACTCACCATCGAATCTAAATCCGCGCCGAAATCCTCTGGCGATGACGTGTCACGCCGTCGCCGCGATTATGACGCGGCAACGTGCGCGACGCTGTCATATAAGGAATTCCACGCATGCGTAGAATCATTACGACGCATGCGGGGGATCCCTTCGGACGGATGGATCCGGTGAGTCTGTACAGACCAGCGGATCTATCCGTTGGGATGGATTCCAGCGGATAGATTTGATAGCATGTCATCAAATATTTATCCGCTGGAAATCCATCCCAGGGGATAAATATCCGCGGAAACAGATCCGCTGGAGTGTACACACCATAGGATCTATCCGCTGAAACCCATTCGCTGGGATTTTTCAGCGGATGGATTCTATCGTGTATATGGGGCCTTAGTGTTCAGTTCATAATTTTCAGCCGATCAGCTTGACCAAGTTCTCCTAACAAGAACACTAAAACTCCATTTACTGTTGGAATGTACATTCAACCTCCTGCATACTTTGTTTTGCAATTACAGTGCTTTGTTTTTTTATAACTTCTTCAATAAAAGGTTACGCAGGGTAACTAGAAATCGGTTAAACAAACTTTGTGGTTTCAAAGTCCACAATGAAAGTGGAAAACAATGATCCATTCCGTACAGTGCTGACCACGGCAGTGGTCTGATGAAAGTTGTGGGTAATAAAAGGTTATTATGTTTACAGAGACTCTCTACATACACATTGACTGGTTGTGCAGAGGGGGAAAAGCTGGAACTACCATGCTTAATTCTTCCAATAATGAAGAGTTTTGTATATTTTGGAAATATTGGGCCAAATCCTCAGAAAACGGGCTTAACTTAACTTTTCCGAGTTAAGTTACACTGCCGCAAATCTCCCAAGTTAGGTGCCGATCCTCAACGCACTTACCTGGAAATTTTCGGCAGTGCAACTTAACTCCGTCCGGCGCAAGGCGTTCCTAATACAAATGGGCGATTCCCATTTAAATTAGGCATTACACATGCAAACTAAAACTTACGGCGAAAAAACGAAGCTGAAAAGCTTTGTGGATCGCCGTAAGTCCTAATTTGCATACGCTAGGCGGCATTTCGACACGAAATGCCCCCAGCGGCGGATGCGGTACTGCATCCTAAGATCCGACAGTGTAAGTCTCTTACAGATGTCGGATCTTCTGCCTATCTTTGGAAAACTGCTTCTGTGGATCAGTTCCAAAGATAGGCACAGGGATACGCAGGCTGAACAGCAGATCCGCCTGCGTATCTCTTTTGAGGATTTGGCCCACTATTATTAAAGGGCTTTTTCAGACTGAGACAGAGGCTAGGGTGGAATAAAAATCATATTTTTACGAGGCTTTTATTTTTATTTTGCTAAGAATCTGGAACCCTTGAGATTTAAATTGAGAAATACATTGTGGCTGCAAACTATTCTGTTAAATACATACTGGGCCAGATTCACATAGAGATACGACGGTGTATCTCCTGATACACCGTCGTATCTCAGAGTTGCATCGGTCGTATCTATGCGACTGATTCATAGAATCAGTTACGCATAGATATGGTTAAGATCCGACAGGTGTAACTGTGTTACACCATCGGATCTTAACTGCAATTTAAAAATGGCGAGAACGGCGAGAATATGTAAATCAGCGAGATACGCCAATTCACAAACGTACGCGGGCCCGACGCAGTCACTTTACACCGTTTACGTAAGGGTTTTTCCGGCGTATAGTTACCCCTGCTTCTATGAAGCGCAGCCAATGTTAAGTATGGCCGTCGTTCCCGCGTCAAATTTTTTTCTTTACGTTGTTTGCGTACGTCGATTCACAAAAGCGCTGGACGCAAGTTACGCTCACGCCGAAACCGACGTTTCAGCAATGCACACCGGGAAAATTCGCGGATGACGCATGCGCATTAAAATCGCGCCTGATTAAATACTACACTCCCCCTAGCCGCGGAATTTAAATTCCGCCGGGGGATTTACAATCCGCCGCCGCAAGTTTTGAGGTAAGTGTTTTGTGAATTACCCACTTGCCTCAAAAACTTGCGGCGGCGGATCTTAAATCACATAGGTTACGCGGATCTAAAGATCTGCTAACCTATGTGAATCTGGCCCACTGTGTCCCGGATTCTCGTACGAGTTACGCCGGCGTATCTTCAGATACGCCGTCGTAACTCTGAGTCCGAGCCGTCGTATCTTGGCGCCTAAGAATCAGATACGCCAAAATTTCACTAAGATACGACCAGCGTAAGTCTCTTACACCGTCGTATCTTAACTGCATATTTACGCTGGCCGCTAGGGTCGTGTACGCTGATTTTCGCCTAGAAATATGTAAATCAGCTAGATACGCCAATTCACGAACGTACGCCCGGCCGACGCAGTACAGATACGCCGTTTACGTTAGGCTTTTCCCCGGGTAAAGTTCCCCCTGCTATATGAGGCGTAGATGAGGCGTACTAATGTTAAGTGTGTACGTCGTTCCCGCGTCGAATTTTGAAAATTTTACGTTGTTTGCGTAAGTCGTTCGCGAATAGGGCTGGACGTCATTTACGTTCACGTCGAAAGCATTGGCTTCTTGCGGGTTAATTTGGAGCATGCGCACTGGGATACTTTCACGGACGGCGCATGTGCCGTTCGTAAAAAGCGTCATTTACGTGGGGTCACATTAAATTTACATAACACACGCCCACATCTACCACATTTGAATTAGGCCGGCTTACGCCGGCCTATTTACGATACGCCGCCGCAACTTTGGTTTGAGAATACGGCACTTGCCTGTCAAAGTTGCGGAGGCGTAACGTAAATAGGATACGTTACGCCCGCACAAAGATACGCGTTTGTACGTGAATCCGGGCCTGTATGTTTAATCTTTGAACTAAAAAAATTTAAGGGAATTCAAGGAACTCTAAGGCCCCATACACACGATAGAATCCATCCTCTGAAAAATCCCAGCGAATGGGTTTCAGCGGATAGATTCTATGGTGTGTACAATCCAGCGGACCGTATCCGCGGATAAATCCTCCCGTGTGTACAGGGCCTTAGAAATCTACCATTGCTCCAACAGGCTTCCTCTATCCATGCAACCAGTCAAGAGGTGCTCTCAGCTGCAGACTCATATTTGCTTCCTCCATGTGAAATGCAGGGTTACTAGCCCTGCGCCGTATGTAATGGCAACCCACAGCCCGAAGGTTTCAGGTAGAAGAGAAGAGCACTAGGGTAAGTAATACACCTTATCCATAAACCCCTAGAATAAACAAGCATTTAACCCTTGCAGTGCCGGAAGACCCCAATGCAAAGCTTTGTCTATTCATAACACGTGAATCTGTAAGATTTACCTGTAGAGAATATTTGATGAATGTGAGATTTGCTGCTTTATAAATATGCCCCTAGGGCAATAACACTTGGGGATACAGAAAACACTAGAGTGTATATGCTGGATGGTGTTTCAGCAGAAGGTAAGTATTTTCCATGACACTCAGCTACATATCCCATAGATTAACCTAAAGCCACCCATTAGTGACATTATCACATTACAAATGAAGTCATAGGTACTTGCTATTTTGGATAAAATAGATAAAGTACTTTCCCATTTAAAAATGGCTATAGTTTAAGTCTAAAGTTAAACTTTAGTCAGCTCGGTCAGTGACACCCCCTCCCCCCCCGCTACAAGTTTATATTGCTCGATTCATCTTAGGGCAGGGGTGGCCAACCAGTGGCCCGTGGAGCCCTCTGATGTGGCCCACGACCTCCTGCTCAGGAATGGTGGGTTGGCAAGGTTGCCGACCCGCCATACCATAGCGTTAGTGTTTTGACTGGTGGTAGAGGAAGAAAGCATCTGTGGAGCAGAGCCCCATAAGCCGATGCTTCCTCTACAGTGCCGGCTTTTGCACAGGCGGCAAAGTTCAGCTAACCCGCAGGATAGACACAGGTGCACTACACTGCACCCACGGTGTGGGTAAACCACAGAACATCAGTGTGAAAGCAGTCTTAGGCCCTTTTCACACGGTCAGTCGGACCAAAACGGGAATCCGAAAAACAGAAGGGAATTCGTCCCCTTTCATCTGGGTGGATCGGAGGGCCCATAGAGTAGCCATCACCTGTCATCCACCTGCTCCTCTCATTGTGGCCCCCGACTGGTTACCAAGTTGCTTAAGTGGCCCTCGCTCTTCAAAAGGTTGGGCACCCCTGGTCTAGGGCATGTAGGAAGGCCCCTCAACTTCCTAATGTACAACACAGGGCCAATGATCCTGCATTGTATGTGATGACATCTCAGATGCTCTGGCTGGTCCAGCAGTGAGGATTGGCGGCTTTGTGGGGCAGCGAGGAGAAGGTTTGCGGGAGCAGGACATAAGGTTAATTGCTAATCTTATTGCTGATTATTTCTTAACCCTGAACGAAAAAGACAATTGACCTCTTGGGGAAAGCATGGGAGGCTGCAAGAGCTGGGGAGGTCAGTTTTTGTATAATATTATATGATTCTTACAGCTGTTTCCAAATATATTATTAACCCAACCATGAGACTTGACCCAGACACACATGTTCTCAATGAGAAAAGGACACCTTTCAGTACAAGATATGTAGGCAAAGACATACCTCTATCTCACCCCCAATATCACCAAAAATTAAAAATTCATATGCCAGAAATGATCAGCTGAACCCAGGAGTGTTTGGCATCCTTGTTAGCTTCACTAGTTTACAATGTATTCACACACTCATTGTAAAAGCTCCACTCATATGAGTGGAGCTTTGTTGTTTTGCTCCAGAAGCTGACCATCCATATTCACAGCCAATGTAATAAATAAAAGTTGTATTTAAAAAAAAAAAAAAAAGTGATCTGTTTTGACAAAATACCTTGCCGTTGTAGTCCCAGGAGCTGACAATTTAATTTAAAAAAACCCGCCTGATTTAGCCCTTGGAGCAGATTTTGAAAAAAATATTTTTCTAGTACAGGTTTTGACACTTTATTTTATGTCAAGTTGTAATTCTTAACCACCAACAACAGAGGCCCGGATTCAAAGAGATTTGCGCTTTTTTTGCGGAGGCGCAGGGCAACGATTTTGCCCTGCGCCCCCGCAAATTTGCTCTGCTGCCCTTGATTCGAGGAGCAGAAGCTCTGTGAATTGCGCGGGCGCGCCGGCAAAATTGCCCGGCGCTAGAGCACGCAATTTAAATGATCCCGTAGGGGGCGGGAATCATTTAAATTAGGCGCGCTCCCGCGCCGAGCGTAGAGCGCATGCTCCGTCGGGAAACTTTCCCGACGCCATTCACGAATCACTTACGCAAACGACGTGAAATTCAAATTTCGCGACGCGGGAACGACGGGTATACTTTAGCATTGGCTGCCCCTACTATTAGAAGGGGCAGCCTTGCGCTAAACACGCCATACGAAAACAACGTAACTTGCGTACGCAGGGCTCGCGCAACATTGTGAATCGGTGTTAGTATGCAATTTGCATACTATACACTGAGCACAATGGGAGCGCCCCCTAGTGGTCATCGCAAAAATGCAGCCTAAAATATGCGTGGCATAAGAGGCTTATACCACGCAGATTTTAGGCTGCATTCGGCGTTACGATGTTCCTGAATCAGGAGCATTCGTAACGCCGGAGCAAGTAAGCAATTGCGCTGTGTAACCTATGGTTACACAGGCGCAATTGCTTCTTGAATCTGGGCCAGAGGCTCTTTTGTCGATTTTTTTCGAGAAATACAGGCTTATTTTAACTAAATTCATGCATTGAAAGCACTGCCATAAAGAGAAAAAGACACCCCCCCTCAAAAATGCCCTGAAATTATAGGATTCACTTTGAAGATCTACCCACAGGCATTTAAAAACAGGAATTATGACATGTTTATAACGTTCTAGACAGGGCTCAAGTCCTGCGGGAACGCGTGGGAACGGAGTTCCCTTTGCAGGATGAGAGCAGCCGAGCCGCCCGAGCCAATTCTTCACTAAGTGGCGATGCCCAGCTCGAGTCACTGTCAGGGGCAGGCGAACCTCAGTAATCCTTTGTTACTGGCCGCTTCCTGTATATGGATTCATCGGGTAGTGTGCGGGTATTCCGCCACTTCCTCGATGCCGCAATGTCTCCTGGGAGCTTTTGTCATTGTTCCCAGAAGACATTGCAGAGGTCTGCCGTGAGTTATCGCGGGATTTAGAAAGAACTTGCGGGCAGTAACAAAGGATTACTAAGGTACAGTGGATCGGAAAAAAAAAAAAACATGTTTAGTAATTATGCATATGAGCGTATCATTTTTTTTTTTTTTTGGTGGGGGGAGTGGATCTTGGGTGGGAGTTGTTCCTGTTTTAAGCTATATATGTCTCCTTGTTTGATATCAAACTAAGGGACATATTTGTGGTGACCGGGGAGGGTGAGTCCCACGGCCACACACATGCGCTTGATGGTTAGCTACTTGGTTCTTGGTTCTTGGGGCTAGGAGCCCAGGGTCAGGTGGTATTAACCCTTAGTGAGGGCCATATGGTATTAACCCTCTCTGTCACGTGACGCCACTGTAGTCTTGTTATACCCCGGGAAACTACAGCTCCGGGGGCCTCCGTATCCCCGCTAGTTAGGATGGTAATAACACAGTCCACAACAGGGGGTTAAAACAACAAAGGCTTTACTGGCATGAAGGCAGGTGTCAAAATCTTCACAGCTTTAAACAGAGTGTCAAAATGTTCTGCAGGCAGTCTCTGGATCACACAGCTGATAATGCTTGAGCTTAGTTGATCATATACTGTATATACTCGGCTGCAAAAGCCGGATAGTAATTCAGGGCCTATGCTTAACTAGGCTGAAAAATAGATACACTTACTGAAGTGTCTGTAGACTTGAGGCTTTTTGTCGGAATAACGGATTGATCTGATAAATGAGCCGAAGTACTGGTTCTGTAATGTTTAGGGATACTCCACTCTTTGTTGTATTTTCTCCTGAACTGGAGGCTTCTGGCCTGCACTTCTCCTCTGACTGTGTTGTGCTCTGCTCTGCCAGGAACTGTGTGAAGCACTAGACTGCCTTAAACAGGAAGTACAATCCCTTATAAGGGCCTGTTTAGACTGAAGCCTATTGGTTGAGAGCTGTGGATCATAGAGACTGACCTGTAGTATAACACAACACAATAAGGTATTGTCTAGCATTCAGTCCTCCCGACTCTAATACACTTGAACATGAGATGGTAATACACTCTGACTGAACATGAGATGGCTGGCTAAACCCCTTAAAGCTATACACACCTAATAAATGTATTATCAACCATAACAGTATAAATCACATCATAACTAGCTGAGTCCCTGCAGGGGAGACCCCACAAGCCGAGGGCCTCAATCTGACAGGGCCTACAGCAAATACCTGTACTGGGACACCACAAACCCCACCACTAAACAGAAGTCGTCCTCGACGATTAAGGCACTGACGGATTGAGGAATGAGGTGACCTTGGGGCCACTAGAAGTCCTGAGGCATTTGTACACCAATGTCCGTTCCAGGTTCTTTGGGAAAAATAAACATATAAGAACAGGATCATATGATAAGTCCCAAGGCATTATACACATAAATGTCCCTTGCAGGCTTATTAGATAAAGTGAGATCATTATTTTGTGCAGGGTAAGTGGTTATCTGGGTCCCAGACAGAATACATATCTGTTAAACGTTATCACTCAGTTTTGAATAGTATATTATTGTTAGATCACACTTTTAAGACTGAGCAGGTTTCGGATTGGGCTGCCGGAGGCTTTCTACCCAATGCCTTGGCTACTGGGGCCCTTAGGCTATTAGCTCTTCTCCCCAGAACACACTTTAATATTTGCTAGACATTTTTATTCTATGCCTGAAGTACACAATTAGACATTTCTTAGAGGATACCCTTTTCTTTTTGTAGTGCTTAAGTGAGGGATAGGAGACTTACTGGCCAGGTATGTTCCTATACACTAAATAAGGTAAGTAGGTAACTAGTGACATATTAGTTAGTAATGATGTATACTTGAGATGTATACTAACTGAGGTGTATGTAGTCTATCTACATATATTGTAGGTATAATTAATGGATTAATCCCTATATCTTGCTGGGGGATATCCGAAATTAGGTCTGGCGGATCTACGCAACACCATTTCTGAGTTTTCTGGAGCACTGTTTTCTCCTTGAACACTTGCTTCTTCTGGACTGACAGCTGCACCTTCATCTTGGACAATGGGGGCCAGTGATGGCTCTTGACTTATGGAGCTTTCTCCCACATTAGAAGGTTCTGATGGGACTGCAGCAGGTGAGCGGATGGCTGGAGTAAACTCTGGAGCTTCTGGTGCCAAGACTGAGGTGGATGGAATGGAACTGATTGGCACATAACCAAAGAAGACGTTTTGATCAGAAGGGAAGAGAGGATCATCTTCGAACATCAGGAGTGGCCTCTCAGGCTCAACTGGCTTGGTGGGCCGCACTTGTGCTGGCTGAACTGGAGGTGGAAGACTTGGTGGTGCAGAAGGAGGCACCAACACAGGCAGGTTCCCTTTGTGACACAGCTTGATCCGGTTTCGGTGGACAACTTGTGGTTCATATCCGGCTTTTTGAACTGAGTAGACATCAGAGTCCGGGTAAGGGATGGAAATCACTGTGTATGGTTCAGTTTCCCAAAGGGAGTCCAACTTATGGGTTCTAGGATGCTTCTTCAGCCAGACTTTATCACCAACTTGCAACGGCTGGGCAGAGGCATGGCGGTTGTAGTCCTGTTGCTGCCTATAGTGTGTCTCGCCCATCTTTTTGTTGACTATCTCTCTCGCTTCCTGAATCCTTTTCTGATGTTCCGAGACCCACTCCGAAGAGGCTTGGGGGGAGTGGTTGAAAGGTGCTTGAAGTCCAAAGACCCTGTCTTTAGGCAGTTGACCGTGTCGGCCCATCATAAGGTAAAATGGAGTGTAACCAGTGGAACAGTGGATGGTATTGTTGTAGATTTCCAACAGTTCGGGCATTAGTTGAGGCCACTCTTCAGGTCGGGATACAGAAGCCGCTCTCAGCATGTGGATAAACACCTGGTTGATCCTCTCGCAGAGTCCATTCCCTTGCGGATGATAGGCAGTGGTCCTGAGTTTCTTACAAGCATGGAACTGGCACAATTCTTGAAACAGTTGAGCCTCAAAGGCCGGACCTCGGTCGGACAAGACAGTTTCAGGACATCCAAGTATCTGTACCCAATGGGTGTAGAACTTCTGGGCTGTCGTCTTGGCTGTTAAGTCTTTGACTGGCACAACCACTACCCACTTGGAATAGTGATCCACCATGGTGAGAGCATATGAATACCCGGACCGGGTAGGTGACAGCTTGACATGATCCAAGGCGACCAATTGGTTGGGCCTCTCGCTCTGAATGGAATGGAGAGGTGCTCGCGCATTCTTGCGACCATTCTTGGTGATATTGCAGACTGCACACTCACTGCACCACTTTTCAACGTCGCTCCTCATTCCAATCCAGTAGAACCGGCGTCGGATGGTGGCTTCTGTTTTATGGACCCCAAAGTGTCCTGACTGGTCGTGGTAGGCATTCAATACCATGGCAGCATCTCTCCGAGGGATCAGAATTTGGTGTAGTCTTTCACCCGACACTGGGTCCAAGAAGTTCCTGTACACCATTCCTTTGTGCACAAAGAGTCTTTTCCTCTGACGCCACAATCGCTTCAATTCGTAGTCATTCTGGCCCCGTCGTAACCGGGGAGGTACTCTCCTGGTCAATAAATACTCCTGCAGATCTCCCATAGTCTGACTTTCTTCCTGTAGGGTCCTCCAGGTATACAGGTCTTCCTGGATTGCTTTAGACCCAGATTCACTCCCCTCGCGGTTGACGACCACATCCTGATTCACAAATCTTTGATATAAGGGAGGCATCTCCACATCTTCCCACTTGTCCTCCACTGGGGGATCTTCGCCAGGAGCCATGCGTGATAGCACATCTGCGTTAATATTAGACTTGCCACTTCGGTACTTGATAGAGAAGTCATAGTTGGCCAGTCTGGAGGCCCATCTTTGCTCAAGGGCACCTAGTTTAGCGGTGTTCAGGTGAGCCAGGGGGTTGTTATCGGTGTAGACCGTGAATGAGGTGGCTGACAAATAGTCCTTAAATTTTTCGGTGACTGCCCACACAAGGGCCAGGAGCTCTAACTTGAAGGAACTGTAGTTAGAATCATTCTTCTCAGCCCCTCGCAGATTCCGGCTGGCGTAAGCTATCACCCTCTCTTGTTTTCCCTGCATCTGGGACAACACTGCCCCGAGTCCTTCAAAGCTGGCATCTGTATACAGTCGGAAAGGCTGAGTATAATCCGGATAGGCCAGGATGGGAGGCTCTGTCAATAGATGTTTTAGAGCCTGGAAGGCCACCTCTTGCTCTTTGGCCCATTCCACAGGCAGCTTGCCATTATAGTTCCCCTTCGCCGTGCCTCGCAGGAGAGAGGTCAATGGCTCGGCAATTTGTGCAAAATGAGGAATAAAGCGGCGGTAATATCCTGCAAATCCTAAGAAGCTCCGAATATCCTTAACGGTGCGTGGGATAGGCCAATTCTTGACAACTTCGACTTTAGCTGGATCAGGTTGGACCCCTTCGGCACTGACGACGTGGCCCAGGTAATGTACTTGTGGCTTGAGTAGGTGGCACTTGGAGGGTTTGACTTTCAGACCATGCTGGATCAGTACTTGGAAGACGTCGGACAGGTGAGTCAAATGTTCCTGATAGGATTTGGAATACACAATCACGTCATCCAGGTAGAGTAGGACACTCTGGAAGTTAAGGTGTCCCAGACATCTCTCCATCAGCCGTTGAAAGGTAGCTGGGGCATTGCACAGCCCAAAGGGCATACTTTTAAATTCGAAAAGACCCATGGGGGTGACAAAGGCTGTTTTCTCCCCGTCTTCGACGGCCATGGGCACCTGCCAGTATCCGCTGGTCAGATCCAATGTAGAGAAGTAGGCCGCGGAACCCAGCGCGGTGAGTGACTCCTCAATCCGGGGGAGAGGGTATGCGTCTTTATGGGTGATGTCGTTCAATTTCCTGTAATCAACACAGAAACGGATGGTCCCATCCTTCTTCTTAACTAACACCACGGGTGCTGCCCAGGGACTCTGGCTCTCTTGTATTACATCTGCCTCCTTCATGTCGGTTAACAGTTTCTTGACGGTTTGGTACATGCCTGGTGCCACAGGCCGATGCCTTTCCTTGATGGGGGGTTTATCGCCGGTCAGGATTCGATGCTTAATCATGGAGGTTTTTCCAAAATCGGTTGGGTGTTTGCTGAAGGCACTCTGGCACTCCTTCACCACCTCGATGACCCCTTCGACTTGTTCTGGTGGGGTGAGAGATCCTCCTATTTGCAGTTGGCGCCACCAAGGTTCTGGAGAATTTTCGGTAGCCCCTGACACGGTTTGGGCACTCAGCTGTTGGGCCGCCTTCCGTGAAGAGAGTATGTCACTGGAGTCCAAGAAAACAAGTTGGGCCACTGGAGTGTACTTTGGTAGGGTGGTGGCTACGCCGGACAAATTAACTAGGCGGACTGGGACCCGTCCATTCACCACCGTCACTAGGCTCCTTGCAGCTCGGACCAAAGGAAAATCTTCAGATTGTATGGGCTCCAGTAAGGCCTGATAGTCCTGATTCCTTACACCAGGGCGCGCCCGACACCACAAAATTGTCTCTGTGTTCGGCTGCAGGGTCACGGGCCTTGTCAGGTCACCTGTGGCCAGGTGACAAGTGCACCCTGTAGGGGTCAGGGATGCACCGCAGGGAAGTGAACCCTATAGCCGACTACTGCTGGCAGGGAGGAAGCGTGACCCAAGATCACCCAGGGCGCGGAGTCTAAGACCCAGTTTTGTATTCACCAGGGCCCTTGGTGGTAGGGATGGTCTTGGCCGCAACTGGGTCCAGGTCGCGTTCCCGGGATTCCTCAGGTCACACTCCGCAGGGAGAAGGGGGAAGCAGCCAGCAGAACAAACAGTGGTGATGGACAGGCCGAGGTCAGGGCAACAGGCAGACAAGGATAACCGTGGAACATGCAAATAGTCAGGGGCACAGGCAGACAGGGAAGTCGGGGACAAGCCAAAACGGTACACGGAAGATGATCGTAGCACTCTGCAACCAGGAACTAGCAATACACTGCAGACAGGAACTGAGCATTGGAACACTGTTGAACAGCACTGCAGACCTGTAGAGCAACGGTTAATATAGGCTTCCTGGGATGGACTAGGGTGGAGCCATACAGGAAGAGGAAGTGATAAAAAGGGAAACCAGAACAGGGTCAGCCTCTAATGAAGACATGGAGATCAGGTAAGCAGACAGACTTGATGCATATTCATGACAGTACCCTCCCTCTTAAGGCCCCTCCCCTCCCCAGCCTGGAGCCAGGGCTAAAGGGGAATCCCAGAAGAAACCTCCTCGACAAATGGGGCGCAAAGATCTCAGATGCAGAAATCCAAGACGCCTCCTCAGGACCAAATCCTCTCCAAAGCACAAGGTACTGAAGAACGCCTCTGCGGAGACGAGAATCCAGAACTTGAGTATCCTCATTGACCAGAACCGAAGTAGGGACAGGAGGAGAGGATTTATTGAGGACCAAAGGCCTTTTAGGAATAAGTAAGGGCATGAGAGGGTCAACAGGAATCCGAGGAGGATCAAGCAGATCCTTAAAGATGAACTGGGGATTAAGCACAGGACCATCAGACTGGGCAGAGGTCAGAGGAACCCTGAAGTCAGATTGGTTAGAAGGTGACAGGGCACAGGAGTCAAGCTGGATAGTAGGGAAACCAGCAGAATGCAGAGAGCCCTGAAAACAAGGTAGGAAACCCCATTTGGCCGAATGAGGCAATCTATCCAAAGGATGGATTGAGCCCCTCAGACAGGTTGCAGGAGGACCTGAACAAGAAAAGGTAGGAGGCTCACTGGGCATGGGCTGACCTGGCATAGCTGATGCAGAGGCCGATCGAATAGCATAGTCAGGTGTAGTGATTACCCGAATCGCATCACAAGGCGTAGTGACTGCAGAACTCGCAGACAAGTTAGCCTGGCTGTGCGTTTTAGGGACAGTCAACGGTAAACTGGAGTGAATGATCGGCTCAGGTTCACAGACGGGCTCCTCATCCAGAGTGCTACATTGGCTAGAAAGTGCATCAGCCTGACTATTGCAGGACACATTCCGGACACCGCTACATGTGGTAGGACGAGCAAAAGATTCTGGAATGGTGGCAACAGGAAGTTTCTCTTTTGGGGCAACCTTGGGTAGGCAAGACGTGGAACAGGAGGGACCCCAAGCCAGGATCTGTCCGGCAGTCCAGTCAATGTGAGGAGAATGGAGTCTTAACCAAGGAAGACCCAAAACGATAGGAGCTGAGGTCTTAGGTAGAACAAGGAAGGATATCCACTCCTGGTGAAGTGTGCCTACTGACATCTTAACAGGGACTGTCTGGAAGCGAATAGGACCCCCCGGGAGAACAGTGCCATCAATCGCCGAGACCACCAATGGTGTGGTGAGGGGCAAAAGGGTAAGTCTCATGGACGATGCGATTTCCCAGTCTATGAAATTGCCAGCGGCTCCGGAATCCAGATATGCCGAGACTGAAAGAGAAGAAGCACCAAAATGAAGGGACACAGGAAGAAAAAGACGAGAAGGTGAAGGAGATACTTCTGGATCCAATACTCCACCTTCCAGATGTATTGAACCCGAGCGTTTCTCGGGGCGAAGAGGGCAAGTGTCACGAAAATGACTTTTGCCCCCACAGTATAGACACAGGCCTAGAGTTCTGCGCCTGGCACGTTCCTCAGGGGATAGCCTGGTCCGACCCAGCTGCATGGGTTCCTCAGTTGGCAAGGGATGCTCCACGGGTCGAAGAGAGGGGAACTCAGGCTGACTAAGGGCCAAGGGATGTTGGCGTCGCTTTTCTAGGGTCCTTTCCTGAAAGCGAATATCGATCTGATTACACAAGGAGATCACTCCGTCCAGATCAGTGGGGATGGTTCTTCCTGCTAGTTCATCCTTCACTCTATCAGATAGGCCATGCAAAAAGGTTGCGACTAAGGCCTCATTGTTCCAGCTCAGTTCAGCTGAGTGGATACGGAACTGAAGAGAATATTGTCCCACTGAACGGGATTCTTGGCGGAGACGTAAAAGGGCGCTGGCTGCTGAAGAGACACGAGCCGGTTCTTCAAAGATATTCCGAAAAAGTTTCAAGAAAACAGGCAGGCTAGAAACCACAGGATCATTCAATTCCCACAGAGGGGCAGCCCAGGCTAAGGCTTCCCCGCAGAGGAGAGAAATGATATAGGCTATCTTGGCCCGATCAGACAAGAAGTACTGGGGCAGGAGCTCAAAATGAATAGTGCATTGGCTAAGGAATCCCCTGCAGGCTTTGGAGTCTCCAGAAAAGCGGATTGGAGGTGATAACTTCAGTGAATGCGACTCTGCGACTGGTGCAACAGGTGCAGCTGCTGGTTGTACTTGGGGTTGCGGATTCGGGGTTCCCAGCGAGGTCTGAAGCTGATCAAAGCGGGAAGCCAGATCCTGAAGGAAACGCATCACCTGATCCTGATTAGCTTCATGCGTCTCGAGTCTGCGAACAATGCACTGTAATGGATCATCTGCAGGAAGCGGCACGTCGGTCGGGTTCATGGCTGTTCAAACTGTCAGGTCACCTGTGGCCAGGTGACAAGTGCACCCTGTAGGGGTCAGGGATGCACCGCAGGGAAGTGAACCCTATAGCCGACTACTGCTGGCAGGGAGGAAGCGTGACCCAAGATCACCCAGGGCGCGGAGTCTAAGACCCAGTTTTGTATTCACCAGGGCCCTTGGTGGTAGGGATGGTCTTGGCCGCAACTGGGTCCAGGTCGCGTTCCCGGGATTCCTCAGGTCACACTCCGCAGGGAGAAGGGGGAAGCAGCCAGCAGAACAAACAGTGGTGATGGACAGGCCGAGGTCAGGGCAACAGGCAGACAAGGATAACCGTGGAACATGCAAATAGTCAGGGGCACAGGCAGACAGGGAAGTCGGGGACAAGCCAAAACGGTACACGGAAGATGATCGTAGCACTCTGCAACCAGGAACTAGCAATACACTGCAGACAGGAACTGAGCATTGGAACACTGTTGAACAGCACTGCAGACCTGTAGAGCAACGGTTAATATAGGCTTCCTGGGATGGACTAGGGTGGAGCCATACAGGAAGAGGAAGTGATAAAAAGGGAAACCAGAACAGGGTCAGCCTCTAATGAAGACATGGAGATCAGGTAAGCAGACAGACTTGATGCATATTCATGACAGGCCTCATGTCTTGGATCCGAACTTTACCGATTTCTCCTCTCCGGTTCGCGAACTTCTGTTCTGCTTTTAGAATTTTGAGATGGTGTTGCGCAGTCCTCTGACCTGAGGAAGACATGTGGGGGAGAGAGGCATGCAAGGCATCCAAAATTCCTGAGGGCCGGTCCTCGACCTCAGGGGACGCCCGTTTAAAGCCCAGCATTGCATCTTCCAATGACCGGGTTTGTCACAGAAATCACAGTAAGGCCTACTAGATGGTCCCGAGCGAGGCCCGCTATAACGGGGAGGAGGGGCAGGAGTAGGTCTCTTAGTCTCTGGAGGCTCTCTAAGTACCCGAGTGGTGTGATTAGCCAACTCCTTTACCACTTGGGTAAGCTGGGCAATATCTTGTCTAACCTCTTGAATCTCAGTAATTGTAGTGGAGGCCGGGGTGACAGCCACGGGTGCGGGGGCTGGTGGTAACAGTGGTGCAGGGCACGCCGCCGCACCCATGGGTTCCGTTTTAGGGTCAGGATGCTCCTCAGGGCTTGCCCCCTGCTCTATAACTTGAAGGGCTAGGCGCTTAAAGGCAGAGAAAGACATATTGGGGTTCTGTACAGCTAACATCTTTAATTGCGCCTTATCCCATTTATTTTGGACCCCTTCTATGAATCTATCCATCAATAGTTTGTTACCCTGGTCAGGGGTGATATTGTCCAGTTTCTGGACTGCCTCCAGGGCATTCTGCAAGGCTACTGCATATGCCCTTAGTGTTTCCCCCGGCTTTTGTCGCCTCTCGTACAGCCTGAGGCGGACCTCTGAGGGTGAGTGGGACTCAAATACCTGATGTAATCCCTCGAAGATCTGATCTACTGTAGTCTTCTCAGAAGTGGGCCAGGTACGGACTTCCTCACGTGCAGGTCCCTGCAACTGTCCCAAGAGCAACAGCACCTGTTGGTTAGGGGGGAGAGAGTAGAGAGAGAAAATGCTTTGGAAGCTCTCCTGGAAATCCTTGAGGGAAAAGGGATCCCCTCTGTAGTTAGGCAACACAGGTTTCCCCAGGTAGAATGGGGGGGCCCCACTGTCATGACGTCGCACTGGAGGTGATCCCGGAGGGGTAGCTTGTGCAGGAGCCGCAAGAGGATCTGGTACATCACCTGCATCTGGTGATCTTGGGGCTGACATGTTGTAGCCTTGTTTGAGTGCGCTGTCACTTTAAGAAACTTTGAGAGCGCTGTCTTTGAGTGCGCTGTCACTTTAAGAAACTTTGAGGCCCCATACTCACGAGCAAACATGTCTGCTGAAACTGGCCCGCAGGCCAGTTTCAGCAGACATGTTTGGTCGTGTGTGGGCGCGAGCGGGCCGAATTCCAGCAAACATTTGCCCGCCGGGCCTTTTCCCAGCAGACAAATATTCCTGGACTTGTTTTAAAACAGTCCGCTGGAATTCTGCCCGCTCGGACATGTACGGTCGTCAGTACAGACCTACCGTACATGTCCAGGCGCCCGCCGTCCCTCGCATGCGTCGAATGACTTCGACGCATGCGTGGAAGCATTTTAAAGGCGGGCCGCCCACGTCGCCGCGTCATTGTCGCGGCGACACCGCGTCATCGACGCGGCGACACCGCGGACACGCCCCGCGTATTGTTTATGCGCGGACTTCTGTACGATGGTGTGTACAACCATCGTACAGAAGCCCTCTGGCAGACATGTATGGTGGAAACGGTCCGACGGACCGCTTTCACCATACATGTTTGGTCGTGAGTACCCGGCCTGAGAGCGATGTCGTTGAGTGCGATGTCGTTGAGTGCGATGTCGTTGAGTGCGCTGTCTTTTATTGCCGGACACGTTGCTATGACTGCGCCCGGCAACTTCCTTTTTTTTTTTGGTCCGGTCAGCAATTGTTTCCTCCGTGCAACACAGAGTGGATTCTCTAGTTCCGGCTTGCACACTGAAGAGGCGTCACCGCCGGGGCTTGACTGGGCGGAGCTGCGACCGCTCCCGCGCGCGGGAAATGCTGGAAACAATTTAACCCCTTCAGGTACAGACTTTCTCCACTTAATAATGGCAGCTAACAGTCTTTCCTTCACCTCCCCCACCACTTGTATATGCGCCTCGCTGAGTAAATTACTTTCAATGACACAGTTCAGATTCTGGGGGGGGGAGGACTTGCTTTAGTGGCTGAATGGTTAAGGCGTACACCCGTATCCTGTTCGTGACGCCAGAAAACGATGTGGTGACCGGGGAGGGTGAGTCCCACGGCCACACACATGCGCTTGATGGTTAGCTACTTGGTTCTTGGGGCTAGGAGCCCAGGGTCAGGTGGTATTAACCCTTAGTGAGGGCCATATGGTATTAACCCTCTCTGTCACGTGACGCCACTGTAGTCTTGGTATACCCCGGGAAACTACAGCTCCGGGGGCCTCCGTATCCCCGCTAGTTAGGATGGTAATAACACAGTCCACAACAGGGGGTTAAAACAACAAAGGCTTTACTGGCATGAAGGCAGGTGTCAAAATCTTCACAGCTTTAAACAGAGTGTCAAAATGTTCTGCAGGCAGTCTCTGGATCACACAGCTGATAATGCTTGAGCTTAGTTGATCATATACTGTATATACTCGGCTGCAAAAGCCGGATAGTAATTCAGGGCCTATGCTTAACTAGGCTGAAAAATAGATACACTTACTGAAGTGTCTGTAGACTTGAGGCTTTTTGTCGGAATAACGGATTGATCTGATAAATGAGCCGAAGTACTGGTTCTGTAATGTTTAGGGATACTCCACTCTTTGTTGTATTTTCTCCTGAACTGGAGGCTTCTGGCCTGCACTTCTCCTCTGACTGTGTTGTGCTCTGCTCTGCCAGGAACTGTGTGAAGCACTAGACTGCCTTAAACAGGAAGTACAATCCCTTATAAGGGCCTGTTTAGACTGAAGCCTATTGGTTGAGAGCTGTGGATCATAGAGACTGACCTGTAGTATAACACAACACAATAAGGTATTGTCTAGCATTCAGTCCTCCCGACTCTAATACACTTGAACATGAGATGGTAATACACTCTGACTGAACATGAGATGGCTGGCTAAACCCCTTAAAGCTATACACACCTAATAAATGTATTATCAACCATAACAGTATAAATCACATCATAACTAGCTGAGTCCCTGCAGGGGAGACCCCACAAGCCGAGGGCCTCAATCTGACAGGGCCTACAGCAAATACCTGTACTGGGACACCACATATTCATCTGGTAAGGAGCCATTTCACTTATCCACTTCGGGTGTTTGGTCATATGGTGAAGGTGGAATACATTGGAAGCACTATTTTCTTCAGTTTTTTTCCTCTGAGGATCTTCTTTGGGACGTTTTTCTTTTTTGTTTTCGTTCACCATCACTGGACTAATTCACTTGAGCCCAGTTCTTACCAAGTTCATTACTATGGGTATCTGGGCTTGATTTCACATTCAATCAAGTGCACATGGACTTTAATGTTAGAGTTATCATTATTCACAGGTGTTTCACATATTTATATATATGCACAGTTTTTATTATATAAATATTAATTCATAGCGCACCCATCCCCCACTTATTTCCCATGTTATAATCTTTTGATTATTTTTGGGTAGCTGCTTATACACATTTATTTATTTAATTTTTTGGCGCGAGATAGCACATACACAAATATCCAAAATCTATTAGGTTTTTTATCTACGCTGACATGGACATTTTTAACTTTATGAAGAGTCGGCAGACGAACATAGAGGACATATTTCTAGAAACACCTAGTCCTAATTTGGACCTTGAAAGGGGGTTCAAACAATTACAACATGATACAGAAAAACAGATCCGCCTATGGTGGGACATTGCGTCATTTGAAGTGTACATCAGTAAAAATCTCACCCCAAGGAGTTTAAGGTGGGATGTGCACCCAAATGACTGAGTTGAGGATCTCACACTAATAGATGATTGGTTTCAGTTTTTCAATGCATGCGAACAGAAACTACTACAATTAATGATCAGACGGCGTAAGGCCAAAAATGCATTAGTAGAAGCCAGTATTAGTGATTTAAGAGAAAGAATGGGGCCTGTTATGGATTCTGAAGAATACCTGGAGAGAGCACAAAGGCTACAGGTGCATCTCTCCAAGTATGATGCAGAAATTAAAAACAAAAAGCTTAAAAAATACCAGAGGGATGTTAGGGACTATGAAGAGCACAAAGCCTACAGATGGCAAGCTGAACTCGATCCAGCAAGCTCCACTGAGCCACCCATGACCAGTGATGCGGAAGTTTCTAATCCTATGCCCTATGCAGTCAACAAAGTAAAACATAAAAACAAAACTCACACCCCGAAAAAAACCAAACCTTCTGCACCACCCAAAAGCAACAATAATCCACCTGGGAGGGGTCCCCCCTATCCAACGAATATTGGTAACCATCCAGCCCCATATGAATATTATCCGGCACCATATGGGGGACCGAATTATAATAGATTTGCCCCTATAGATAATTATCCAGGGGACTATGATAACTACCAATACAATCCTCCATCGGGTCAATATGCACCTAGACCTTCTAGAGGTCAATTTAGAGGGAATTTTAGGGGGAGACCAGCACAGCAACAAAACCATCCGCCCCAGGGGGGGGAATGGAGGGGATGGAAAGAACCCTACAAAATCCCCTACAAAATTCCCCAGAAAACTCCTACCACCCCAGTCTACCCCCAACAATCAAGCAAAGAAAAAGAGGGAGACGAGGGGGAACCAGGGCGAAAAAGACCTCGGGACAACTAAGCGAGGGCATCTTTAATCTGTCAGGAGTTGTGTTTTCAAGAGCAGAATTGGAAGTGCTGTCAAAAGGCATGAAATTCTGTCCAGACAAAAACATCAACAAATTTGAGGTATTCATTGAGGTGGAAAAATACATAAGAAAATTGAACATTAAGAAACATTTTGCACAACAGACCATCACTTCTCCTATAGCGAGTGATGACATCTTCGTGCACACAGGGCTTAAGAACAATTCAGTTTTCAATCCCAAAAAGGGAACCCACCATCATGTGGAGGTTTTTAAAAATATGATCCAAGAAGACATCAAAGATCTTGAGGTTAATAGAAGCAAAACAGATGGTAGAATAAAAGAGGGCATTAAGAAATTAGAAGAAAACAAGAATATTATCATACGCCCCGCGGACAAAGGGGGGGGTGTAGTAGTGCTAACAAAGGAGTATTATTATGGGGAAATTCAAAAACTAGTAGGAGATGAGGCTACCTACAAACTTCTTAAAGGGGATCCCCTATCAAAACTTAAGGAGCAATTACTGTTATGGACATCAGAAGGTACAGCGAAATCTATATTGACCAAAAAGGAAGCCTTATATTTAGTTCCTAATGCACCGAGGACTCCAGTATTATACATAGTTCCTAAGGTGCACAAAGACAAAATCAACCCACCAGGGAGGCCCATAATTAGTGGGATTGGATCTTTATACTCCAGGATTGGGGAATATCTAGACACATTCCTACAGCCATTGGTCATACAAGGCAAATCTTATTTGAAAGACAGTCGAGAATTGATCAAATCCCTATCCTCCCTGAAGGTTACAGAAAACACCTGGCTGGTTACAGTTGATGTTGAGTCACTGTATACCAATATCCGACAGGATGATGCCATAGAAGCGGTAACCCTGGCACTCAATACTGACCCCAGGCTTCCGGACATTCAGGTCAAATTTCTTGTGGATGGACTCCAGCAGGCAATGGGGAACAATTACTTCTGGGCCTTAGGATCATTTTTTAATCAAATCAAGGGAGTGGCTATGGGGGCTCGCTATGCCCCCAGTGTGGCAAACCTAGTATTGAACAAGTGGGAAGAAGAAACCATCTATCAACAAAACCACATATCACTCATCTATTATATGAGGTACATAGATGACATTATTCTTATGTGGGAAGGTACCTGGGCTACCTTGGAAATGTTCTTAAATGGATTGAATACCAACCAGTATGGACTTAAATTCACAGCAACATCAAGTCTGGTTTCAATCAATTATTTAGACCTCATTTTAACCAAGAATGGCAACAAAATTAATACTCGCACGTATTTCAAAAGTACGGATAGAAATGCGTTTGTACCAGTGAATAGCTGTCACCACCCCAAATGGTTAAGCACCATTCCGAAAGGACAATACATGCGACTTCGTCGGAATTGTGACACCATCTCTGATTTTCAATCACAATCTTTGACCTTAACAGAAAAATTCAAAGAAAAGGGCTACCATCCTAAAATTCTAGAAAAAGCAATATCGGAAGTAGCAAATATGAATAGAGAACAACTTCTGATTTCCAAGAAGAAGCCCCCTTTCTCAGGAGAATTGGCTTTCTTCTCAGGTTTTCACCGACAATATCAGAGCATTGAGAAAATTTTCAACAAGCATTGGCCCATCTTGCTCAAAGATAATGACTTAGCTGCACTACTACCCCCCAAACCAAAATTTGTATACAGACGGGCACCAGGACTGAGAAATATAATTGCCCCAAACATACCGGACCCACCACCCAAACCTCTCACTTTTCTTGATGGAACAGGATTCCATTACTGCACCAGGTGCAAATCATGCAAAAGCACCATTAGAAAAAGCAGAAAGATTACAAAATTTAAGTCTAACACAACCCAAAGTGAGTATACAGTGAAACCACTTATCACATGCGATTCACATCATGTCACTTACTTACTTGAGTGTACATGCCCGCTACAATATGTGGGCCGCACTACTAGGAAATTGAGAATAAGGATCAATGAACACGTGGCTAACATTAGGAGCGGTTTTCCGAATCATAGTGTGTCCCGACATTTTGATGAATGCCATGGTAGGGATCCTAGCCAACTTACATTTGTGGGCATTGACAAAGTAACTGGCCATTGGAGAGGTACCAATATGACACAGGCAGTCTCTCAGAATGAGACCATGTGGATTCACCGTTTGGGGACGATGCATCCGCATGGCCTCAACATTGAATTGGACCTCAACTGTTTCCTCACTAATTATTAACTAGGGTGTTGAGTTTTTATTCATTGTGCATAAAATCCCCTTTTTAACAAATAATTTTAAAAAATTTTAAAATTTTTTTTATTATCATTTGATATAGGGATTATATCGATTTTAATATTAATATTTTTAATTGAATTACTATTGTTTACATGCTCTTGTAAATGTGTTTTACTACCTTACTTATCCATGTGGGCTTTTAGGGATCAATGGGTGGATACATTTCCTCCTATTTTTACCTTCAATCCATTCATCCATATATGTCCGTTCCATTTGCATATTAGATTTGGACGTATGCTATTGTTGCTAGTATCGTTCAATACTTGTACTATTGCCTTTTTTTCTGTATGTAGCCAAATATTAATACTATGGGCATAATTTTCAAGTTTATGTACTGTATGGGCAGTCCCACGGCACTGAACCCGTTACTGAGGCTGAATCCGGTGATTTCCGCCCATACCAATTGATGGACATATATAAACTACTATCTAGCGTGGTTGGGCACGCCTCCTGAAGACGTTCACAACGAAACGTACGTCGGGGCGGCACTCAACCACGCACGAAACGTCACTTCCTGCCAACGCTGGTTCCGGACATTGCCGAGGTGGAACGCACGCTCCACCGATGAGAGGTCGAAACAGCGGTATACACTCGTGGTATACATTGTGACACACCAACCCTACGCGATACAGCCTCAGTGCCGGGTCACAGGCACTCCTTATGGTAGGCGGCCATTTGGCTCCTTTTATGTTAAGCCTTTTTAATTTTAATAAACCTACTACACTATATTGGCACCATTCTGTCTTTCATGTTATATATTGGGACGTCCAAGACTGGTATTCACATCCTTGCTAGGATACAGCAGACTCTACAAAGTGATCCTGTTTTAAGCTATATATGTCTCCTTGTTTGATATCAAACTAAGGGACATATTCATCTGGTAAGGAGCCATTTCACTTATCCACTTCGGGTGTTTGGTCATATGGTGAAGGTGGAATACATTGGAAGCACTATTTTCTTCAGTTTTTTTTCCTCTGAGGATCTTCTTTGGGACGTTTTTCTTTTTTGTTTTCGTTCACCATCACTGGACTAATTCACTTGAGCCCAGTTCTTACCAAGTTCATTACTATGGGTATCTGGGCTTGATTTCACATTCAATCAAGTGCACATGGACTTTAATGTTAGAGTTATCATTATTCACAGGTGTTTCACATATTTATATATATGCACAGTTTTTATTATATAAATATTAATTCATAGCGCACCCATCCCCCACTTATTTCCCATGTTATAATCTTTTGATTATTTTTGGGTAGCTGCTTATACACATTTATTTATTTAATTTTTTGGCGCGAGATAGCACATACACAAACTTGGGTGGGAGTTCCCACACTTTTTTCCCCAGGACTTGACCCCTGGTTCTAGATATTTGTAAAATATGGCCTATTCGAAGTAAGTAAGTTATCATCGTTTCTGCAGGTTCATGACACTGGTGACATGACATTTCCTGCAGCTCTCTAATATATTACATGCTATGACTATTACCTGCAATGTGGTACTTATCTTATCATAAGCAAACAAGTCTTATTTTTCCTACCTGCTCTGGTGACTCCTTTCTCAGCCAATCGTAAAAGGCCTTTTTTCTTCATGATGAAACTTGACCCGATAAAGAAGCTGGAGCTTACTGCTAATATTAAACCAATGTAGAGGTTGTATTTGCTCCCAAATGATGTTGCAGTGCTCAGGTTTGTCTCGTTGCTGGATTGGCTTCTGTTCTGTACAGGGATGAATGACGAGGGGCTTTGTGTTGTGTTCATTATTAGACACCATACTTGGGAAATGTTGTGAGGACACATCAACGGTAACAAATCTCCTAGGATAAGAATATAGAATATTGTCACTTTCATCATAACCAGTTCTGACACAAACAAAAGCCCATCTGATAAAATTAAATGTGTACAGTACAGTATCCCAATCAACCTAGTTAAGAAAATTGGTCTTTGCAACGCTTCCCTAATAAAACTTGGAGTGTTGTGAACAGCGGAGCTCACAATGAAATGTGATCACCTGACCTACAACAACCATGGAAGTATTCCGTTTTGCGTTTTTTTTTTTATTACAGATCGATAGTCTAGCACAGTCTTTCACAACCAGGGTCCTGTGGAATCATAGGGTTCCTCCATAGTTTTCTAGGGGTTCCTTAAAGGAGTTGTAAAAAAAAAAAAAAAAAAATTATGCTGAAATGACTGTTTACAGGGTATAATAGTTAACGGATTCCGTTTAAAAACGATTAAAAATAGATACAAATCAATCATATAATGTACCTGTAGTTTCTAGTTTTGTTTTTGCATGTTGTTTCCTGCCTCTCTGCTGTACAGAGCCACAAAGCCAATACAGGGCAGTGATGGTTTGGAAAATGAAACTGATTGGTGTTGAGGGGTTTTAGACACACAGTAATCACACCTCCTTGATTAGTGACCACAGAGAGAAAGCTCCCAGTACTGTGGTTATCAGGAAACAGACAACCAGGAAGTGTGGATATCAGAGAAGAATTACAGCAACTTGAGAGCAAAAACGAACAATGAGGACATGAAAACAGCACTGCATTAAGGTAAAGGAAGCTATTAAGATACAAAAAAAATTCCTTTACAAACCCTTTAAGCAATGAACAATTTCTGCCTCTCTGATGAGTAACCAATAAAACCAATGTAATGCTATCTGTAGGGAGGGCTCTTCCCAATGACCATCACACTCATGTACCATACACTGTAGATATAATAATATTATTAGGGGTTCCTTGAGATCAGAAAGTTATTTCAAGGGTTCATTCATGTTAAAAAGGTTGAGAAAGGCTGGTTTAGTAGAAGAAATTTATTTTACTCTATCTATTGCATATGCTGCTGAAACTGAGACCCACAATGATTCAAAAGATATAAAATCAGGTTTTTAACAAGGCTACCAAATCAAATAATTGTGGGTGGGGGGGGTGGTACAAATGGGCCCATAATAACCCCAGGGGGTAGGATGGTACATATATTGTGGCCAACAATACTTTGAGGCATGGCTGCAATAAAAATGATACCCCATATCACAATCAGAGAGCACTGCTCCAGTATTACTACCAAACCTGACCCATTCAGTTGAATGTCTGTGATGCGTGCAGGTGCAGCATGGCACTGTGGTCTTCAAAATATTAAAACAGGCAGTAAAGAAGGGACATATCGCCTCCCAGCGACCTGTAGGTGGGGTGCAGCGTGACGCAATGGCAATAATTCACACAGTCAATTGCAATAGAAGACTTGTATTAAAGTAATGCAGCATGCTTACGAGTGGAGTTATTGAGCTCCCCCTGATACCTGCCTTGTACTGTACTGTTATATGCTATGCACTGTTTTCTTTTCTGTTGATGCTCTGATGGCATCCTTGTACCGTATCTTTTCTGGCACGGGGGTTACCTCGTGTCTAATAAAAACTGTTAATTGAAAAAAAAAAAAAAGTAATGCAGTAACAGTTCACAACAAACCCAGTGGGAAGGCTACCCAACCAGGTACAATCCCGGTTTACAGTAACGTGAAAAAAGCAGTCTTCAGCCGGACTGACAGCATCTGTTAAGAGGGCAGAATGTGGTTTTGCCGTCTTGCACCCAAGCAGGATGATATACAGAGGAGTTGCAACCTTACCCTTTCCCTCCGCATCAGGAACCTTTCCCTACCATTAGTGTTGTCCCTTACAGACGGGGTACCTTTCCCTATGCTACCAATTTTCATAAAGCATGCCAAGCCTGGGGGCCAGGATCTTAAATAGGCTCTGCCTGACACAAAATGGCTGCCAAAGTCACATGGGGTGCCAGCTTCCAACTGGATTGCTTTCCTAGTGACACAGGAAACCATAGAGAAACTATGTCTCTCTTAACTTCCTCTCCAGCTACAATGCTGTTGTGGATGAATGCCACCTACAGTGGAGAAAGTAGACTACACCTGCCAACACACCTGTTAACTGCCAAGGTGAGTTATTTTTCAGAGGAGGTGTGAACACCACCACAAGTATAATTAAGGCATTAAAGTAACCATCCACATTTATCCCTATAGGCTTTAAAATCAATTTAAGCAGCAACCAAAACATTCTCCTTTCATTCTTTGACCAGTTTACTACTTTCTGCCAAAACAAGGGGTTGGCTGTATATGTGTAGCTGAGTAGGGACAGAGATATCAGCGTGACAGTCTCATACAATAAATACATCCGCCTCCATAGGTGTTTCACACAGGTGTATCACAACTGCCTGTTACCATGGAGCAGAATAAAACGTATGGATTCTCCTGATGTGTGTAAGGGATGATGTACCATGAACACGTTACACTGCTGTCAAGATTATGGAAGCTTGCATTCATTTCCCTATGTGTCTATGCTAATAGATGTCATAAAAGCTCTATCAGTTGTTGCGGCTATAGTCACACCCAAATTTATAACTTTATTTCTTACAAGTACTATGTACAGTGCCAACAGTTTTGGCCTTTCTTTTTTTTTTTTTAACAAAAAGATTTTTATTGATGTATAAACAGAGTAAATATACAGTTGCCAGACATTGGTTATACATAGATCAGCAGTAAATGCAGTTTAGAAACCTGAAAGCAAGTTAAAACAACACATAAGGTGAACGTCCATGTATGAGCGCGTACTCCCTGTGTCCAAATTGCCAAGAAAAGAAAAGGGTACACAGATGGAGATAAAAAATTGAGAAGGAGGGAGACGGAGTGCAGAGCTTGGATTTCAATAAATACGTCAACACCTGTATACCCCAAGTAGCCCCCGAGACCCCCCCCCATACAGAGACACACATGTTGGGGACAATAGCAATACCACTCATTCTACACTTGAGACGGATATAAGTTTCCCTAACAGGGCAAAAGGGGGAAGACCTCCACCACTGTACCATGAGTCGTGTATACAGGGGAAAAGAGGGATGGGGTGGGGTGGAGGTGGGGGGGGGGGAGAGAGGCCTCTATTACCGGATCCAAGGATCTTCGTGGCTCTTGCCACCGCCCCCATGTGACCCCACGTGGCTCCCAGTGCAACCAGCCCCAAGACCCAAGAACATAGGGGAAAAGAAGGGGGAGGAAAGGGGTGACCAGGCCATCCCGGGATGCCTTTCAGCTAGTCTAGCTGCAACTTTTCTGCCTTTACCCAGGCCGCCCATACCTTTTCGAACTTCCCGGGGCAGTTGCGACCCATATATGTGAGTTTATACAGAGGAAGGGCCGCATTGATCAATGCCCTCCACTGCTGCACCGAAGGGGGAGGGGCCTCCCTCCACTTTAAGAGAATTGCTTTCCTGGCATAGAAAGCAGCGAAGAAGATGAACAATTTCTTTGACTGGGTGCCCGGCAGTGTATCAACTATACCTAAGAGCAGTGGCAGGGGTTCACAGGGTACACTTATCTTACTAACAGATTGAATCACACTCACCACCCCCTGCCAATAGGTTTTCATTGCGGGACATGACCAGACCACATGGAAAAAGGATCCCTCCTGTTCACCACATCGTGGGCAGGTGGGGCTCCGCTGCGGGTATATTTTAGCCAGGCGCTGGGGGGAGTAATAAGCCCTGTGCAAGAATTAGTTTTGGCCTTTCTAGTTTGAAATCATTCTACTAGTGGTGGCTGTTTGTTTTTTTTGGGGTGGGGGCGGCAAACAACCACCCCCTCCCCGAGGGCCTGTTGAAACCCCCCCACTGTCTGCCGGTCGGTCCAGCACCAATCTAGGCGGGTGGCGGGCCATGGGTGGCGGCTTTGTGTCCTCTCCTCCATCAAGACAGCTTCCAGTGTGCGGCTCCTCCCCTCCTCCTAGGTGTCCGATAGGATCGCCTGTTCTTTCAGCATATCAAGACACGGGTCTCAAAACCCATTTCCTGAATGGCTGGGAGGAGAACCATGCATTTTGCTTCCCATATTGCTTTTAATACTTATGAATTGTGATCACCTTTTTTTTATATTTTATTATGTATATTGTTTTTTTCATTAAAACCTCTTTATGACCTACACCATTGGAGCCCCCATTTTTTTCTTCTCTTTACATTAATTTGTGCAAGATAAGGTTTTTTTGAGCCCTCTCCAGTTGGTTTCCAGTACCCATGCCAGGGTTCTCACTTACCTGAACCAGATCGTGTTTGGATGCTTGGAGGATCTTTTATGATTGCCATACCCAAGGTTTACTAGGATCTTCAGTATTGGAGTAGTCAGTGGCCGATGAACATCTGGTCTTCCTGCCCTTTCCTGATTTGACGACATCTGACTGCCTAGGAGGTAGACTCCATTTCCTTCTGGACTTCCGGTGACATGTGGGACATTCCAAGCTCGATCGATTCACTGTCGTACGAAATTTGGGTCCAACGGTTGCGGTAAGCGCATATGTATTCCACCTCATATTTGAAGATTTCTGTTGGGAAGTTCCTCACCATCTCATTATATCTTCATCGTTTTATTGTTTATGGACACTACACTACATTTTTGTTTATATTGTTCACTTTATTGATTTGAATTTCACATTTTGTTGTGGTGCAAATTTTGCCATTACATATGACTTTTGTGTCATAATATATGGTCACACCCCATCAGGTGTATACAGCCATTGCTTTTTGGCTCACACGTAGCGCTACATTACCATCCACAACAAATAAATATTCGCTGTTGTAACACAACTGGGTGGGCTCCATTTGCATTCTCTGCACTCTTAGTCCACCCTATTTTGAAGCATATTAGAGCCTCTGGCTTCAAAAAAACACCCCCGCCATTGTAATTCATGCATCCGGCGTCCTGCAAGGGGCTGGATGCATTGATAGGGGGGAGGCAGTGATAGATGGGGGGCAGAGCCTGTGCGCCCTTAATGAACAGGCTGCCCCAGCATTCTACCACAAATTTTTCCATGAAATCATATCTTTCATATTATGAATAATTTGAAGTTAAATTGTATATTAGATTTGCAAGTCAGTATGACAGTGTCAAAGCCTAAGCCTAAGCATGGCCTTTGAAGCCTTTTTTATACTTGCAATCTCCACCATCTATGTCTCTTGCTGGCACAACCTTCGTGAGTGACATTGACATCCAATGAATCCAGTGCTGGAGTCTGTTCATGCATAGAATGGTTGTCTCTTTATGACATAAATACACCACTGCAGACTTCTATAACAGGGGTCTCCAAACTTTCTAAATATAGGGCCAGTTTACTGTGATTCAGACTTTAAGGGGGCTGGACCATGGCCAGAGGGAGTAAACAATATCCTATTTTTGGCATTAGGGGAATTATTTGTGCCCCATCATTGGTGTCAGTGGGAAGAATAGTGCCTCATTGTTGGTGTCAGTGAGAGGAAAAATGCTCCATCACTGGTGTCAGTGAGAGCAATAGTGCCCCATAGTTGGTGTCAGTGGGAGAAATAGTGCCCTTGGGGCCGGATAACGGCAAGCGAAGGACAACATTCATCCCCCGGGCCGCAGTTTGAAGATCACTCTTTTAGACCCTGAGAAGACCCCTCCACTGGACAACCAATAGCAATTGTCCATGTCACCCAGGCAGTGATTTACACACACAAAAAGAACTCTACTCTTTTGTAGTGAAGAAAATTGAAGTTTTAGGGCTTGGAGTGTCATGTGAATTGAAATTTCAGTAAATGAAGGAACATTTCAATTTGTTTTTTTAAGCAAATTCAGTTATTAGTTATTAGGACGGCAAGCAGCTTTAATGTATACATCACAATATGGCTGCTTTGGCACTCCGATACTTTTGCATTGTTTAGAAAAAAATATGCTGACAGCTGAATTTCCATTTTTAGGAAGCTTGGAAGTCAAGGAGACTGGTAAAGTGACAAATTAAAATAAATACAAAATGTCACCAGAATGAGAAGTTTAATTAAAAGGACGGCTATCTTAAATAAAGAAGATAAAACTGGAACACGAGTAGGTCATTGCAATGTTACCTTGTGTCTGTTTTATGCAAAGACACAGAGTAATGCATAAACACATGTCTATACACGTGAACTGGAGATTTAATAAAGCTGTTAAACACAAAGTGACTTTTTATAGCACACTTATAATAAAAAGTGTCATGATTTTTACACGCCTTAGGTATATTTATGGAAATCAATAGCATGTAACAATTTCCCAGTATTCTGTGTCTGTTCTGTCTGTAATTGCTAGCACCAATACATATTTATATTAAAGGGGTGTTCCAGTCATTTTTTATGTTTATTAAAAGTCAGCAGCTACAAAAAGTGTAGCTGCTGGCTTTTAATAAACATACACTCACCTGCTTCACGTTCCAGCGACGCGCCGGCCGGGGCTCCTCTCCCCCCCTCTCCGGCCGGCGTCTTCATTCCAAGTGTGGGCACCCGGCCTTGACAGCTTTCGAGCGGCGGTCCGCCATCCAATTGGACAGGCGATCGCCTGGGACCTGTCACGTGTCCCAGGCGATCGCCTACAGGGAGGGGCTGCAGAAAGGCGATTAGGCTATTCGCCTTAGCAGCCCCTCTGCGGAAGGAGAAAGTGGGACAGGAAGTCCCACTCCTCCTGAAGCCCCCACTCCCCCCCCAAAAAAAATTACATGCCAAATGTGGCATATAAGGGGGCGAGGAGTGGATTAAGCGGAAGTTCCACTTTTGGGTGGAACTCCGCTTTAACTATTGATAGCATAAAGGGCAACATGCCTCCTGTTCAAACCGCACTGGTTCCCTAGATTGGCAAACCACTTTGAGAAACACACAAGAATACCAGTCATATTTACTGAAGCTTCATGGTGCAGCACAAAATATAGTTTATAATGCTTAATCTCATAGAAAATAACTATAATTTTTTCATTGTTATACCCCATTCACCTCCCTACTTGGCAGATCTGACAACAGCCTGGAAAGAGATAGATCCATTATAATGGCAGCTTCACTTGGCTCAAGCCATGTACACACGGGCCAGAATCTCGTCAGGAAAAAACTGTTTTTCCTGACGAGATTCTTGGCAAGAATCTCTTGCCGCCCCAGTGTACACACAGTCCTTTCAAAAGAACCACGTTTTTTTTGGAAAGCAAGAACGCGGTGATGTCATCGCGTACGACGAGCATGCGTTCGTCACATTCAATGCCGTCGCCACCATTTTGCTGCACCCTACCTATGCCTAGGAAGTTACCGCGCATGCTTCAAAGTCATTTCGAGCATGTGCGGGTTTCCACGGCGACAGGTAAGTATCCACACTCTCGGGTTTCTCGGCAGGAAAACACTGCCGAGAATCATGATGAGAAAATAGAGAACATGTTCTCTATTTTTCTCGTCGAGATTTTAGGCAGTTTTCTTGATGAGAAACCTGAAAGCCTCGTACACACGCTCGGTATATTCGGCAAGAAAGCTCTGCCAGCAGTTTTCTTGCTGGTTCTTGCCGAGTAAACCGAGTGCGTGTACGAGGCTTGAGAGTACTTTCTTGTACCATGGGGGGGTTGGTTGGGGATTTTAAGCCTCCTGTCTCTCTGCACTCCACTTGCCACAGCTTGAATGGGACGAGTATATTGGCGGCATTTGTACCTGTCTCACCCCACTTCTTTTTCGATAGAGCACCCACCTGCCTGTCTTTGTAGCCACCATCTTGGACACATCTCTCCCAGCCAGAGACCACTCGCACATTCCCCAGTGGCTGGTTGGACCTTTTAACTAGACTAAAGCCTGGTATACACGTACCGAAAGTCAGTTGGTTCAGCGGGAAATGGCCAACTTTTGGAACATGTGTGTGGCTGTTTGCTTCTGTCAAACAGTCTTGTTGAAAAAAACAACATTCGATCAGCCATGTCAGAATACAATAGCTCAGTTGGGGAGATCCTTGCGTCACACATCGTTGTGTTGATGCAGGGATCTGTCAGGTTTTTTTTTTGTTGGTTGGTTGAACGCAAAAAAAAACTGAATGAGTATACCCAGCTTTAGGAAACACCTAGCAACATAGGACAACATACTGTATGTACTTTGTCTCATGGGGGGTAGGCAGACCAATGTAAAATAAATGGAATAATAATTCTCCTATAATCCTTCTAGGCAGTAGATCTACCGTATGTCTTAATCTTACTGAGCACTCTGACTGGCAAACAATTACATGACAAAGCTGTATGATAAAATTACTTGCTCATTTCCTGGCCATTATCTGTTTTTAAGTTTCTTTTTAAGTATCTTACAGCTTTGTAAGGGCCAGATAATTGACGGATTAAAGAAACTTTCAAAGGGAAAAGACCTGCATCAACCTCCAAAACCTTAGGCCTCGTACAGACAAGCGGACCTGTCCGATGAAAACAGTCCGCGGACCGTTTTCATCGGACATGTCCGCTCGGAGATTTTGGTCTGATGGTTGTACACACCATCAAACCGAAATCCCAGCGGACAGAATACGCGGTGACGTGACGGCGACGTAACGGGGACGATGACGCGGCGACGTGCGCGAACCCGGAAGTTCAATGCTTCCACGCATGCGTTGAATCACTTTGACGTCATGCGCGGGTTCTCGGGCCAGCGGACATGTCCGATGAGTCATACTGACCATCGAACATGTCCGACGGACATGGTTCCAGTGGACATGTTTCTTAGCATGCTAAGAAACATTTGTCCACTGGAAACCTGTCCGGTCCGCCGGAAAATTGTCCGGTCGGCCCTACACACGACCGAACATGTCCAGTTTCAGCAGACATGTTCGGTCGTGTGCACGAGGCCTTAATGTTTCAGCTGGCCATTCTGGCAGGCAAAACATTGATAGTTGTGGGAGTTTCTGCCCCCACACATGTATATAGGGCCATTACATTCTCTGTAGCAAATGGGAATGGTAGTCTCATTTGTGAATAGGCATGTGTCATAAGAAGGAAAGATAGCAAACGTCAGCACTGTCTGAAAGTTCCAGAGCATAACATAACAGAATAGACCAGCAATTAACACCAGGACCATCTTACTAGCATCATGGGCCCCTGGGCAAAATAATGCACTGGGGCCCCTACCAGCTTACCCCAATTTACACACCTATTTTCAAGAAATAAAGTATAAATAGAATTAAACATATATTCATTAGAACTTTCAATAAAATTGATTTTACAAAATGAAAACATTCCATAAATCAAAGACTAGTCAACACAAAGGGCACAGTACAGGGGAAATGTGGAAGGGCACGGTATTAGGGGGGGGTCAGGAGGGAAAAATACTGGGATCAGGAGGGCACAGTATAGGTTCTGGGGCGCTTCCCGGGACATGACCATATTGGGACAGTTTAGTAAAAGCGTGACTGTCCCAGCAAATCTGGGAAAGTTGGCAAGTATGATGTAATGCAAGATTATTGTGGGGCCCCTGGGCAGTGTCCAGGAGTGCCCTTGCATTAAGATGGCCCTTATTAGCACTAACTCTTGGGTCGGGTCTCGAGTCTGCTGCAGGCGTATGCACCTCTAGAAGAAGTAAGTAAGTAGCTATGATTTGTTCTAGAGGCAATGGCTCCCTTTGTTCTGGAAAAATGGAGGTGATAGCTGTTATTTATTTTAGAAGCAATGACTACCTTGGTGCAGGGAAGAAGTGAGGGAATACCTGTGATTGTTTTAGAAATAATGGCTAGCTTGTTCCTGATAGGAATTGGGGGTTTGGCTAAGCTTCAATCTTGAAGCAATGGCTACCTTGGTTCTGGGAAGAAGTGAGAAGGCAGCTGTGATTTGTTCTAGAAACAATGGCTATATTGATCCTGTGAAGAAGTTAGGGAGTATCTATAATTTGTTTTAGAAGCACTGGCTACCTTGGTCATGGTAAGAAATGTGAGAGCAGCTGTAATTTGTTCTAGAAGCAATGGCAACCTTGGTTCCTGGAAGAAGGGAGATGGCAGTTGTGATTTGTTCTATTAGCAATGGCTACCTTAGTGCTGGGAAGTGAGGCGACAACTGTGATTTGAAGAAATGGCTATCTTGATCCTGTGAAGAAGTGAGGTGGTATCTACAATATATTTTAGAAGCACTGGCTGCCTTGGTCATGGTAAGAAATGTGAGAGTAGCTGTAATCTGTTCTAGAAGGCAAGGCTACCTTGGTTCTCTGAAGAAGTAGGGGAGTAGCTGCCATTTTCGTTCTAGAACCACTCTCTATTTGGGTCCTGATTTAAACAAAATTGGACACAGCATTCAATGATCCTATATTATATCATATTTATGTTACTGCATGTTAGGATACCAGTAATGCCACAATTGTTCCAAACAAGCCGATATGAAATGATATGGATTGTCATTGGACCATATGTTTTTGTGATAAGAACAGCCCAAGTGTCTCCTGTTCCTAAAAACATTCATTGTCATACATGTAAAGGTGGGACTTTATCAAAACTCAAGAAGAGAGAATGTAAAGCAGATGTGCACTGGCAATTAATCAGCTTCTATCTTAAAGGGGTTGTAAAGGTTTGTTTTTATTTTCTAAATAGGTAGTGCATTGATGGTTCACTAACCTTTTCCTTCGAAACTAGATTCCTTCAAACTAGATTATAAACTAGAAAGAAAACATTTAGAAGGGAAATCGAAGGTAAGGGTAAGTGAACCAACAATGCACTAGCTTAAAGGAACCCATTTAGAAAATAAAAAACAAACCTTCACAACCCCTTTAATTTCCCTCAAAAACACTTCTGGTCATGGATAGAAGATATTTGAGCTCTTTCAGCACTTGGATCATTGCCAAACACCCAACTACCATCTAATGTGTAAGTTGTTATACTAGTGGTAGGTGAATACAGCTAATCTATTGCCTGGTCAAGTGGAAGAAGAACACTTCTCCCATTTTGGAAGTTTTGCCTATCGAAGAAAAAAAAATGTCTATCTCTCCTGAACAAGAAATATGACAGCTCCAACTCATACAGTATAAACAAGAAAATGGAATATGTTTCTTTGTGTGAGTTGTGCTATTCAATGAGGAGGAAATGCTAAATTCCTGCCCACAAAGTACTGGGTTTTAATTTACTTACGGCTTGGTAAGGGCACATTCAGTTTCCGAAGGATAAAAATTGATTGTTATCTTCTGGCATTACGTTACTCCAACAACACTTCAAGCATTTAGAAAATGTACATGTAAGTTATAATGAGAGTTGTTAGTGTACTCAGAGCCAGTTTGGCCAGTTATTCAACTCCTTTCAAATATATATATTTTTTTGTTTGTGGTGTGACCAGCTATGACTCCGATCATTTAAGGACTTTAAAAGTTCAGCTGAGAAGTAATATAAACACACTGGCAACTGTGATATCATCATATATATGAGAGTCATACCTTAAAGCAGAACGAAACCCATTGATTTAAGCAGTTACTTTCAAGGCATGTGAAAAAAAACTCACATTTGCTTTTTCTCTCAACCAAACTGTCAAGCTATCAAATCGCTGGTGTCGTAACTGATCACATATGCAGCACCATGACAATGACAGGTCAAACAGAGGCTTAGATGGTAGCTTCTTTGGCTGTAAAGAAGTGGAGGGTTTAGTTCCCCTTTAAATGTAGCATACAATGCATATGTGCTAGAAGGCAGAATTTAAAGCGTATCCAAACAAAAAACCCAAAACCAAAAATGTATAGTGTTGCAGCTTAACGGTCCTTTTATGGAAACTGCATTTGTGTTTTATTTTCACACTTTTCTCCTTGATTTTAACCTGGTAATCCTTTCTTGAACTCACTCATTGTCCTATGGGAAAAACTGTATTTAGCAGCATTGTAACAGCAGCCTAGGAAGTGTGTTTGGACTGTCTAACTGTGATAAGCCTATACAGTATAACACTTGCCTGTCTTCTCTACAACAGGGTACTTTTTTTGTCGTCCACAGAGATAGCAGGGAACAATGCCACAGTTCGCCCCTTTGATTACTTTCCATAGACTTGAATGGGCAGTACCCATATCCTCTGAGTAAGACCCCATTCAAGTCTTTACAATAAGGTGACCAGTTTTTTAAAATGAAATCCGGGGACATATTTTTTTTTTTTACTAGTAATGGCAACAATCAGTGACTCTCTGCCCTGTCGCCCGACTCACAGCCTGTCAAGTCTTAGGCTGCTTTCACATTGAGGCGTGCAGCCGCGGTGACGGTATAGCCGCGCTATTTGTAGCGCTGCTATACCATCGTATTTACCGCGATATTCGGGCGCTAGCGGTGAGGTTGCGGGCGGTATTACCGCGGTATAACCACGCTTTCCCGTTGATTTCAATGGGAAGGCGCGGTATAGGAGCGGTGAACACACCGCTCCTATATCGCGGTAAAGATGCGGCTAGCAGGACTCTTGGTGCGCTCCTGCTAGCGCACCGCTTCAATGTGAAAGCCTTCGGGCTTTCACATTGAACACTACAGGGCATGAGTTTTCATGCGGTATAGCAGCGCTATTTTTAGCGCTGTACCGCATGAAAAACGCCCCAATGTGAAAGGGGCCTTAATCTCCGGGCCCCCGGCTACTATGGGGAGCGGAGGAAGATCACTCCGCCAGGGAAGGCAAGAAGATAAGCAGGGAGGCGGCTGGGCGGGACTTGAGCCAAGGCAGAAGAACATGCAAGTGGAGCTGAATGGGCAAGCGACTGAAACAAAAGAAATATTCACTCTGCTCCGACCAGGACATGATGATCAGAAAGGGGCACAGATAATGGAAAAAAATACACCCCCTAAGCTAGTAGGAGTGGCAGAGCGGGGGGGTATAATTCAGATTATTTCTTTTTTTTTATTCTGCACTGACTGTCTTTGAAATCGCCCCAGCACCTGTTCAAATCCAATCTGGGGACAAAATCTGGGACAGACTTGGTCGGGGAACAGTGTCCTCAATCCAGGGACTGTCCTCGGAAACTGGGCATGTCTGGTCACCCTACTTTACAAAGCTACTGTACAGGTCACCTACAAGAAGATTTGCGAATGGAGGATGTAAACACCACACGGAGATGTTGCTGTGAAAGTGAGACAAGCAGGCCTTTGAATGGTAGGGTGATGGGTTAAGTATAGCTTAGAATACATTAGAAGAGTAAGGCCCTGTACACACGGTCGGACCGAACCGATGAGAATGAACCGAAGTTCAGTTTCATCGGACCAAACCGACCGTGTGTATAGGCTATCGGTCTGTTTTCCTTCGGTCCAAAATTTTAAAACATGCTTCAAAAACGAACCGATGGACCGCTGCCTGATTGGACCAAACCGATGGTTAGTACAGAAAAACATTGGTTCAAAACCTGCGCATGCTCAGAATCAAGTCGACGCATGCTTGGAAGCATTGAACTTCGTTTTTTTCATCACGTCGTGTGTTTTACGTCGCCACGTTCTGACCCGATCGGATTTTGGACTGACGGTGTGTACGCATATCAGGCCGTACGGCCACTTCAGAGGTGAACCGATGAAAACGGTCCGACGGACCAGTCACATCGGTTTGGTCCGACCGTGTGTACAAGGCCTGAGGAGTGGGAACTGTGGATTTTTCCTCTAAACCTGAAGTTTTCCTTTAATTTACCCCTTGCCAGGGTGTTTGCTGGGAAAGCATTTACAGCTGCATGGTCAGGAAGATATAGTGATGATAGCAGTAATGTTTTTTTTTCTAAAAAAAGCTGATCTCAAATGAACAATTTTCTTCAAATATGACAATGGACCTCAGATGCCTCCCAGGGCTGGAACAGTGTTTACATACAGGACCAGCCTGCATGAAAAATGGCAAGTCTGGACTCATGTCCGGCAAAGCCTACCATTGCAAAACCCTGGAAAAAGCAGTTTGTCCATTATGTGGAAGCTCGCCAATGAATAAATACTTTTTTTTTTATCAATGGTAAAGCTCACTAGTATCCTGTAGGACAAGCAACATAAATTGAAGCATGGACCCCATGGAGAGAACATGATCATCCTTTGCTACCTATGGCGTGTTAGACCTCCCTATAGGAGTTAAGCTTTGGGCCCTAGGGTTGGGTGTCCTTGATGTCCACTTTCTTCTATCCCACCCCCCACCACCTTCTTTCTTCTCTACTTTATTCTAATCTTTTGCTTCTCTACTGCAGAGATGTTATCATCTAGTTTCTTACCTTTGCTTTAATGTGCATCATACAATCTGCCTGGATTTTGCTGCCATTCAAATTCCCACATAGCCAATGAACATAAATCAATGGCTTCCTGTTTTGTTTATCTATAAAATCACAATCATGTTTCTGTATAGTCCTGTGTACTTGGCAGCTATGCTCTTACTGATAGGTAGCATATTGTCTACTACTATTATCTGTTATTTTCTCTTATGACTTGTAATTTGCAATATTTCAGTAAAAATCATTAAAAGTTAAAAATGCCAACTGGCATAACAAATTAAAAATAAAAACCCTAACAAAACAACGGCCCTCAATGTCTCCCTTCCCTACTCCATAGTGCAGAGCCTTCGGGATGATTTTAATTTTCAATGGGCACCACATTCTCTTTCTTATTTAGGGGTTCAAATAACGTCTTCCATTGAGACGCTTTACAAGGCTAATTACCCCCCTTTGTTTAAAAAACTGAAAGATGATCTTCGCCGATGGGCAGATTATTCCTTATCATGGTTTGGCAGAATAATTTCTGTCAAAATTACGCTTTTACCCAGGCTACTTTATTATTTTCGAACTCTACCAGTGACTGTCCCGGGAGGAGACTTACAGTGTCTACAAGCTGAGGTTCTCCGCTTCATATGGAGTAATAGAAGATCTCGACTGAGCAAACAGACTTTATATGCCCCATAACTAAAAGGGGGTCTGGGTCTTCCTAATTTGCAAAATTATTTTCAAGCTGCTCAGGTTGCCCAATTGGCCTATACTACAGCGGCTGGATCCACGCCTCTTTGGGTCTCGATTGAGGCGCTTTCCTGTCACCCACTGGCCATAGGAACATTGATGTGGCTTCCCAGTCGACTACGCCCTCCTATTTTATGCCCTTATTTATCACATTCATTGGCGGTTTGGGACAGAGTACGCCTCCGGGCATCTTTAGCATCTCCACACACTCCTTTAACTCCCATTTTTTGTAATCCGGAGTTCCCACCTGGATTGGTGCCACAATCATTTCACTGGTGGTTGAATAAGGGATTGCTTAGAATTGGGGATTACCTTAATGGTTATCAGATACATTCTTTCCAACATTTTAAGGACGAGTTGCAGGTACCTGATAGTGAATTGTTTCGATTTAATCAAATTGTATCTTTTGTCAGACGTAAGCTTAATCTTGTTACTGAACCACTTACACTTACAACATTTGAGTTGGTTTGCCAGGCAAAGGGGCTAGTAACAGGACGGATTTCAGTGGTTTATACGTCCCTCGCTGAACCAAACTCAAAGCTCCCCTATATGAAGCAGTGGGAAAAAGACCTGAATATTGTTATTGAATTGTCAGATTGGCAAGACATGGCTTATAATTTATCTAAAGTTTCCATCAATACCACGTTAATTGAAGCCAACTATAAAACACTTTTACATTGGTATTTGGTACCGACTCGGGTGGCTAAAATGCATGCGTCCGCTTTGCCTTATTGCTTTAGGCGTTGTGGTCAATTGGGGACAATGTATCATGTTTGGTGGCAGTGCCCTACGGTGATCAGGTTCTGGATTAGGATATTTAGTTTGATACATTGTGACGGGGGTGAATATCCGTAGATCCCCCGAGATAGCCTTATTTCACAGATTGCCTGATGAGGTGCCCAGGACATCTGTGAAATTAATCAAGTATATTTTGTTAGCGGCAAGAATCGCAATAGCCCGTCAGTGGAAACAATTGGGTGTCCCTCTGGACTATGTTAAAAATAAGGTAAATTGGATTATGGTAAATGATAAACTCACGCATATACTCCATAATAACTCTGAAAAATTTGAGAAAATCTGGGACCCGTGCATTCATTATACAGTGATACCTCGGTTCACGAACGCTTCTGTTCACGAACAACTCGGTTCACGAACAGAAAAGTTCATAAAAATATGCTCCGGTTCACGAACTCCGCCTCGGTTCACGAACAGGAGCCGCGGCCATTTTAATGCTATTTCCAGGCTGTCACATGGTCGTGACTTCCTGTAGGAAGACCGTGGAGAGAAGAAGACACACAGAAAGAAGTACTGTGAGTACTCTGCAAACATTTTAAGTGATTTTTGGATTTTTGGTGTGCTTTTTAGCACATACAGTACTGTACTGTACTACAGTACTGTCCTTGCTGTATTGTACAGTTCACTGGACACCCAATATGGCTCCCAAGAAGCATAGTGGAAAGAAGAAAGTGCGGAGCAGCAATGAAGGTGACAAGAACAGCAATGCAGGTGACAATGTGCAAAGTGGAAATGCAAGTGATAATGTGCAAAGTGGAAATGCAAGTGACAATGTGCAAAGTGGAAATGCAAGTGACAATGTGCAAAGTGGAAATGCAAGTGACAATGTGCAAAGTGGAAATGCAAGTGATAATGTGCAAAGTGGAAATGCAAGTGACAATGTGCAAAGTGGAAATGCAAGTGACAATGTGCAAAGTGGAAATGCAGGTGACAAGAATGTGCAGCGCAAGCATGGTGGCAAAAAGAAAGTGCAGAGCAGTAGTAAAGGTGACAGCAAGGTTGTGAAGAAAATATACATTACTATACTGTACTAATGTGTATTGTAATTTGTTTCATATTTTTGTGCTTCAAAAACCCCCAAAAAAAGGTCAGCACGGATTAACCGGATTTACATTGAACCCTATGGGAAAATGTTCCTCGGTTCGCGACCAATTCGGTTCGCGACCAGAGTCAGTTCACGAATTAAGTTCGTGAACCGAGGTATCACTGTATTTCGGTTCCCCAATGAGCTCTGAGTTAACCCTCTTCTACTCTCCTACTCTTCTACTTTTTCCTTTTTTTTATTTTTTCTTTATTTCCTCTTTCTTTCTTTCTCTCTCTCTCTCTCTCTCTCCCTCCTTTAATGCTTGAATGTATTTGATTTCAAGTTATACTAGGTCATTTTGGAATCTTGTCTGATTTTTAGATTCTCAGGAAGTTGATAAAGATTCCATGTCATGTATTACACGGTATTTCTCCTTGATCCTTACCCTACTTGTGTTTGATTTTATAAGGGTATCCAGGCTCCTACAGGGGTTTGTTTTGTTTTTGTTTTATTTTTGTTTGTTTTTTTCTCTTTACAAGGTATTGATACTGTATGATGAATAGAATTGCTGGATTTTTTTTGGGGAAAATTTAAATGTTTGATGATTGGCCTATGTATGCTGACTATTCTGCTCTTTTCTCTAATAAAAACATTGAAATACAAATTACAAACAAACCGTGCTGTAACTAACTAACCCAAAATATACTAATAAACAATAACACAGCTCAAATGTAAATTTGTGCTGCCAGCCGCCAGTATAATTACACTTTCCAATGCTCTCAGGTATTATAAACCAATATTGGCGATAGCTACTGTTTATATTCTCATAAGTGAAAACTGTTTCTGAGCCAAGTCAATAGAAGTGAAAAAGCTCAAAATCCCCAATTTTTCCACCACTGTGCTCAAAATTTGGAGGTTCACCAAACAGAATTGACCCCTTAATTACAAGTATGTCAAGACATGCTTGTTCCCAAAGGATGGGTATGCCAGATCTTTTGACCACCTTCTTCTTTAACTCAGATGAATCCTATGTAGAATTTCCACTCCACTTGCCCCCTTCCCTATATCTTTGGCTTTAAGTACCTCCTCTGCTGCCTTTTCCAGAAATGTCCTCTCACTTCTTCCACCTCGAGAGGAGATATAGCTGGGACTGGCAGCAGAGGAGGTACTTGAAGCCAAAAAAGAAAGAGAGCAAATGGAGTGGAAATTCCAACTGGCATGCCAACTTGGCAACATATGGCAGTGCCTGGTGCATGTATGACATTTTCAGAAGACAAAAGACATGGAGACCACCGCTATACGTAAACCTTGTTTCAGCCTTGGGAAGGGAACCAAGTCCAGAAAGCGTCAATAAAGACAGTTATTTAGTTGCTGTAAGGAACAGAATTTTTTTATGAAATCATTCTAATAATAACACAATTCAATTTAATTTCCTTTAGGATACAGGTGTGGCTTTTGAATATTCATATGAATGTTTTTCATTTAATTGATAGGTGTTTCCTTTGTGCTTCCCTGCATGTCATACATAGGTGCCGTGTTCTCACATTAATGTAATGTATTTTCTTATGTGTTGAAAGGACATCGTGTAGCCAACCTGGCAGTAAGATTATGTCAGATGTTTGCAACTCAAAGCGGTACAATTGTTTTGCATAGAAATTTGTCGTTTTATATTGTAGGCCTGTAATTCTTAAGCCTCGTACACACGGCCGGATTTTCTGAGAAAAAAAGTCAGACGGCCTTTTTTTTCGGAAGTCCGACGGACCTTAGATAGAGAACCTGTTCTCTTTGTTTCTGTCGGACTTCCGACGGACTCACGGCGGACTTTTGCACGGTCAAAAGTCAGACTGTGTGTACAAGGCATAGGTAATAACACACTTAAATCTGTCCAAACAAGAGTCTAGTAGACATCCCAGGTATGACAACGTTTGAAACAAGAAATCATAAATTATAATATAATAAATAACTATTCATAATTATCAAAAATAATAATATAATAATAATACAACTATTCACTATCACTCAATTCTGCAAGTGTTCTAATTTACTATCGCTGTTTTCTAGCTGGTCTAAAACCATTTTTGCCGTAAAGGGACACTTTTTGGTTGCCATGGACAATCTCATGTTTCCAGGCACAAAGAACAGTATATATGTGCATGCAGGGCACTAGAGACAAAGGGATGTGAAATGATTTGATACAGTAAAGTAATCTGTAAGGCATCGGGTGGAGGACACAACCCTTGGACACAGCGGGGGGTGGGGGGGTTATGACATTGCAGGATCTTGGAGACAAGGTAAGTAACCTGGACCAGAATTCTGCAATGCAATCCTGAGTGTAGCTCGGGGTTATCGCTAAAGGTACTGTAATTTAACCCCGAGTCACACTCAAGAATACCACCAGGGAGGTTAAAGTAATTCAATTTTATTATTTTAATATTAATTCATACTCAATATGGCTACTGCACACAGTGACAGGGAGACTGCAGGCACTGCACCAAGGGAAACCCATGACTGGTACGATCACAGTCAAAAAATACTTCTCGGAGTCACTTCCATGGTGCTTCAAACTTTGTCACCTAGGCCATGTCAAGCTCTTACTGGGTCATTCCCTTTCCCTGTCTTATATAAATGGCATTCACCCATGAGGTAATTTTTATATTGAAGAGGCTAACCTAAACTGAATGTAGTGAAAGGAATTTAAATGTGTGATGTAATGGAAACAAGGATGTGCCATGCACAGTAAACAGTCATATTACATCTGTTATTCTGCGGGCACAGGTTTAAAAAATGAAACAGAACTGCAATCTGACTGCAATGAGCAACAGTAAGACCCCTTTCACACTGGGCTGGTTTTTATGGTGCTTTAGCGTTAAAAAAAGAGTCTGTAAAGCATCTGAAAGAAGCTGCATAAAAAAAATAGGATAAGAACAGTAAAAATACAAGCCCTGTGAAGAGGCAGGTACAAGTGATCACAAATTGGATGACAAAGCGTAGTGAACAAGTAGTTGTTCTTACTGTTCTTATCCTATTTTATTTATGCCAATAAAGGCCTTTTACATCTCCCATTGGGATTAATTACACTATGTGGAGCCTTTTTTTATTCTTTCCATGTCCCTCCATGTGAATTGCCCTCCTACTGTCTTCCACGAGGAGTTTTTCTTTTTTGTTCACCACATCCCGAGTATACAAGACTAAAGACGTTGGACCATAGCGATATCCTTTGAAGTCTCAACGCTCCCTCCGTGGATGCCATCATCCTGAGGATTTCGTTTATGCCTGTCTGACATACCGCTGCTGGTGAGTGTGTCCAACACGTCTGGTAAGAGTATCCATTCCTTACTTGTCTTGGCTATCATTGGATTTGGTGGACTTTCTAGTGAGCTTCTAAATTTCTGGAGTGATGCGACTCATCTCACATGCTTAGCATAGTCGCATAACAGGACTTTTTTGCTCATTGGTCTTCCGGGATGCCATCCTACTCTTATGTGTTGAAGTACTTCACATAAATCTGTGGTCAATCTGGACTTGTACCATCTAGTTTGGTCCATTGTGATACACTCATATGTACTGTATATGAACATTTGTTTTTTTCACAATTATTGTTATTGCTGCTATTTCATATCTTTTGATTTAGTTTATCTTTATATATATGGTATTATTCACTAATAATCCGGACATTTTTATGTCCTTACACATTTGTTTTGGATTATAGTTCACACTATATCCCTATTTAGTGCCGCCCTTTTTTTTTTTAAATCTTTGTACACAATATTGTCTTATTGTTGGTGCAGGCTGCTACACATACTATCTCTCATAGTAGCGCAACTTTTTCCCTTTATTAAAGGATATTAACCACTTGACATCCGTAAGGTTTTACCCCCTTCATGACCAGAGAATTTTTGCTATTCAGCACTTTAAATGGCAATTGTGCGGCCATGCAACACTGTACGCAAATTACATTTATATCATTTTTTTCACACAAATTGAGCTTTATTTTGGTGGTATTTGATCACCACTGGGCTTTTTATATTTGTGCTATATAAACGAAAAAAAACATTTAAAAAATATATATTATATATATATATATATATATATATATATATATATATATATATATATATACATACATACTGATAAAATATTTAATTTCTTGAGGCTCGTAAAATGCCGTAAAAGTACAAATATCCCCCAAATGACCCCTTTTTGGAAACCAAACAGTCTGATGGATTTAGTAAGAGGCGTGTCAAGTTTTTTGAAGTTGTAATTTTTTGTCATAATATTTCCAAAAATTAAGAAAAAAAAATGCAGTACAACGTCATCATATGAATAGTGTGCCGCTGATCAGGGATACTGACTGGTATTACATTTTTTAAAACATTTATTTTCTTTAACATTTTCTTTTGTTTTCTTACTATTTTTTGTGTACATCCCGTCATAAGAGAAGTTCAGTGTCACCATAGTGTAATTCTTTTTTTTTTTTTACGCTGGTATCGCTTATACAGTGATGATCACTGTATTAGCAATAGTTTTAGCTTTCATGAATAGGTCAACCATTCATAAACAGTTTGCTTGGCTACAGCTAATCACATGGTAGAGGTAGCCAGGAACCATGTAAATTGCTTTGGGCCAATCACAGATCAAAATCATAGGTAAAGAGTTCATGAATGGAAATCCATTTATGACTGTTGGTTTACATAGTGATCACATGATACCTGGAACCCAGTCACCGGTTATTGCAATCCACTGTGTCTGGTGGACACAGCAATTAAAGGAACGACGCACTTCATGCCCCTAACCTGGAACAGGCTGGGTGATGTACATGTATGTGATCCTGCCTGCCCATTCTGGACCAGAAGAGGTTGAAGTGGGAAAAGTCAAAACCTAAGTCCTACTCTTACCCCCATTCTAAGTGTATCTCCATTCACACCTGGGTGTTCCGGAATGATGGGTGAATCTGCCAGCAATTCCAGGATCATGGCAAGACATGGGACGCGTTTGCAATGCTATTACTTCTAATGGAGCCCGATCGTGGTGCGATTTTGCAGGGGTTGTCGAATGATGAATCGTGCTACAATCGCGGCAAAATCGCAACGCGTGAAGCTTGACGCTCCAAAAGCTGCAGGAGCTTCTTTTGGGCAACAGCACCCTGCGTTGTGAATTCCCACAACAACCCACTTCAGATCCATTTCTGCATGAAAGTTTTTAACACGTTTTGACGTGTTCTGGTGCATTTTCGATGTGTTTACAGATACATTGCAGATGATTGTTGTCTTCTTTTCCTGTTTTTTTCACTGTACTGGGGTCTGGTGTGTTTTTGATGCGTTACAGTGCATTCCGGAGCATTTTTTATGTGTTTTACCATGTTCCACTACAGTCCAGCACAGGAAAAATGCAGCATGTTCTTCTTTATTTTATGGAACTGACCGCACTGGTGTGAACTATGCCATTGAAAACCATATAACCTACTTTCCATGTGTTTTTAAAGCAAAAAAAAAAAAAAATCGCACTGGACTGCATGTAGTGTGAACTGGCCATGAGGCTGGGTTCACACTTATGCAAATTGGACACATCTAATTCGCATGACAGGAGATTGTGACCGTCTCTCAATGGAGCCGGTTCACACATCTCCGGGGCTGCTGTGGAGCGGATTTGCACCAGAGTCCTGTACGTCTTTGGCTCCGTTTCAGGTCCGAATTCAGGCATAAATTGGGGCCTAATTCATTCCTGAAAAGAAGAACAGGAACGCAATGGACCCCTGCTTTGAGCCGCATCCAATCTTAGTGTGAACCCAGCCTTAAGCCTCGTACACACGCACGGTTTTCTCGGCAAGAAAACTGCTGGCAGAGCTTTCTTGCCGAGTAAACCGTGTGTGCAGGGCCATCTTTTCCATTGGGCACGCTGGGAAGTTGCCCGGGGGCCCCGCTTGCCTGGGGGGCCCCACCGGCTGCCCAGCAACCCCAGTAAAAAATTGTGGAGAGTGACGGGTTAGAAATGCCCATGCTCAGTTTGCGGAAATCACAGAGAAGATCCGGTCCTCCACGAGTGCGGGGGGTTGCTGATGTAAGAGGGGAGTAAATGTAAGGGGGCACTGATATAAAGGTTCCCCCTCCTATATTAGTGACCCCCCTTACCTTAGTGTATTTACTCTACGGAAGGTGGTCTCTGGTCACCAGAGTGCCCCCCACATCAGAGTTCCCCTTTACATCAGAGTCTGCAGGATTCCCCCTTACAATGCAAGGGGGAACTCAGTCTGCGGACCCTGATGTAAGTGGGAAAGAGAAAGCAATGGACTCTGATATAAGGTGGTCTCTGGTCACCAGAGCCCTCCTCCACATCAGAGTTCCCTCCTTAGATCATGATCTGCAGCTTTCCCCTTTACATAAGAGTTCCCTTTTAATGTAAGGGGGAGTCCTGCAGACTCTGATGTAAGAGGAAACTGTGCTGGCTGGGTTATAGTAACCTGACCTTCATGTCAATGAAGACATTTTTTTTTTTTTACTTTTGTTTAACTTAAACACATTGCTAATAGCACTAGCTATATGTTTATAGTTTAAATACTGACATTTGCATTGTTCGGCACTGAAAACTGTAATTTTAGGTACTTTTTTTTGCAGTGGCAGTAAACAATGTGGTTCTGCCAGTAAATTTTATGATTTTTGTCAGTAAATTCTCGTGCGTGATTGTGTAGACAGGGCCCCAGTGCACTATATTGCCCGGGGGCCTATAATGCTCTTAAGATGACACTGCGTGTGTGTATACGAGACTTTGAGGTTTCTCGTGATTCTCGGCAGTGTTTTCCTGCGGAGAAACCCGAGCGTGTGTATACTTTTTTTAACAGGGAAAACTTTATTAGACAAATCAGCATTACATCACAGTTACACTACATTAAATACATCAATGTACAAGTCCAGTATCAGGAGCATGAATAGCTATCCGGCCAAGGGAATAGCCCCAAGCACATTCTCACTCAGAGAGGATGACAAACTATCGAGTCCCAGCAAACCTCACTCATCCAACCCACCCAAGCTTTGAAACATAAGAGTACAGGAGTTTAATAGGGAAGGGGGGGGGGGCGGGCCCCGAACAATGGCTCATGGGGCCGCCGTGAACACCCCCCTCAATCAGGAGAGGGGGGTCAAGAGCCGCCCGAGTTTCCTTCCAACTGGACCAGATCCTGTCAAACTTGTCCGGGCATTGCCTACTTTCATAAGTCGAGCGTGTGTATACTTGCCTACCTCCATGGAAACCCACGCATGCTCAAAATGACTTTGACGCATGCGCGGTAGCTTTCAATATGTAGGGTGAAGCAAGATGGCGGCGACGGCATTGAATGTGACGAGCGCATGCTTGTCGTAGTCGATGACGTCACTGCGTTCGTGCCATTCAAGAGAACCGCGGTTCAGTGGGGGGGAGCAAGTTACATTGATTTTCAATACTACTTCAGTAGCTCAGTATTAACGCAACTGAAAGAGTGGTTTCAATCTTCCGCGTCGACGAATTGGGGATTGATTGAATCTTCTTATTGCATACAGAAACCAACTAATCTTTGGCTTTTTGGAGCGCAAATAGGGTTTAAGATTCCTTTGCATCTTCCACCAACAATGAAGGTTTCCATCTTGACGTGGCTTAAATTTTTGAAAGTTACGGGAAACTCTATTCCCAGGATTAAAATAGGTATTCCCTTTCAAGTTTTACAGTTAGTTATGAACCAGGTCACTCTAGAAGTATGGAGCTTGCACGGCGTTAAACTTATTCAAGACCTATACTGTGGAGACGATATTAAATCTTTCAAATGCATTAAATCTGAATATAATTTACCTCAAACATGCTGCATTCAATATAATAAGATGTTACGCTACTTAAAGACTTTAAAATCCAACAATCTTTACATCTACACATATGCTTGGTCTTTTTTAACGTCCCAGACTTTAAAGAAAAAAGGTATCACATTATTTTACAAAATACTTCAGGGTAAAAAGGAGTTTGTGAAATTCTCTTCCCACTTACAATGGGAAGAGGAACTGGAACATTCATATACGTGCGACCAGTGGAGTATTGCATGTAAAATGAATCAATCTGCCTCCAAATGCGCTTCCTTATGGGAATTATCGGTCAAAATAAGTTTAAGATGGTATTATACGCCCAGCGTCTTATCTAAATTTGGAAATCAGCACTCCAATAAATGCTGGAGATTATGTGGAACTAGGGGGGATCTGCTCCATATCTTATGGAAATGCCCTAAACGGAAAGATTACTGGGAAAACATATTCAGTATTATAACATGCATGACGGATACTAAAATAAACCCTAATCCAGCATTGGCTTTATTGTCCCTAGGTGTAGAAAACTTTCAGTCTACCCAACGCTATTCTATTATCCACTTACTTCTTGCCGCCAGACTTTCAATTACCAGGAGATGGAAGGATTCCTGCCCCCCTTCTGTAATTGAAGCTATTGATCTTACGAATCTCCATATGTCATATGAACGCTTGTTGGCTATATCCCAAAATACTTTATACAAACATGATATTGCATGGGCCCCTTTGGAAAACATGGTTTAACCACGAGGATTAAATGCCCATTTTGTTGTTCGATGTCTGAAGTTTTCATTTTTCTAGGAATACCTTTTTCCAGGTATGTCATGTTCGAGAACACAATAGAGAAGGATATTTCTTCTATAAAATGTTTTCTTCTTTTTATCTTGATTATTAAATAGTATTTTATTTATTGCAGATTTTAGGAATGATAATAGTCTACTGTGCTTCTTTACGGATTTACTATTTTCTTTCTTATGCGAAGTCACTCTTACGTACAGTTATATATGGTGCATCCCGTATTTTTTTTTTTCTTTTCTTGTGTCATACGATATTGTTTATTCATTATTGATACTACTTACATGAACAACTTGCTTATGTATGAAAAATGAAATACCAATAAAAATCTATTGAAACAAAAAAAGAGAACCGTGGTTCTTTTGAATCGTACGTGTGTACACTCGGCCGGCAAGAAAATCTTGCCAGGAATCTCGTCAGAAAAAACAACCTTTTTTTTCCTGACGAGGATCCCGGCCGTGTGTACAGGGCTTTAGAGTCCATTACATGCAAGAAGTACCATGGCTATGACAACACATGGGTCCAATGGCCTAGCTGGGGCCTAATAATGAAATTGTGCGGATAACACTTCTGTAGAAATTGGCAGTGTCAATGAGTCATATGGATCATTGATCTTATTATAAAGAATGCCTAGATAAGGGACAGACACTAGGAGACCTCTCAGCACTATACTAGGAACCAATGATTTGGATAAAATGTATAATTGTAGTGATAAAAATATTAATCATAATAATGATAATTATAAGAATTTATTATTATTATGATTAATATTATTATCGTAATTCACATGATATTTTATACTATGACACAATTATGCACACATAAAACAAATAGATGGGATAGTGGCTCTGCTCAATGTAAATTCACCTGACTGTTATGAAACAGTGAGTGTAAGGCCCCGTACACACGACCAAACATGTATGCTGAAAATGGTCCGCGGGCCAGTTTCAGCATACATGTTCGGTCGTGTGTAGGCGCGAGCGGGCCGAATTCCAGCAAACATTTGCCCGCCGGGCCTTTTCCCAGAAGACAAATATTCCTGGACGTGTTTTAAAACCGTCCGCTGGAATCCTGCCCGCTCGGACATGTACGGTCGTCAGTACAGACCTACCGTACATGTCCGAGCGCCCGCCGTCCCTCGCATGCGTCGAATGACTTCGACGCATGCGTGAAAGCCTTTAAATGGCAGGCCCGCCCACGTCGCCGCATCGTCGCGACGACGACGCGGACACGCCCCGCGTATTGTTTACGCGCGGACTTCTGTACGATGGTTAGTACAAACATCGTACAGAAGCCCTCTGGCAGGCATGTACGGTGAAAACGGTCCGACGGACCGGTTTCATCGTACATGTTTGCTCGTGTGTACCGGGCCTAATGTGGGATGTTGGAATGATCTAAAGGTATGTGAACCAATATATCTTATATCAATATATACCATCTTTGAGGCACTGTAGGAGGGGGATAAATATACCACTCTTACAGCGCCCCTGCCCATTGAAATCGCGGCGCACTACCGTTGTTTTTGCCGCTAGCGTTGCGGTTTTAACCCCCGCTAGCAGGCAAAAAAGGGTTAAACCCGCTCGCAAAAACGCTGCTTTGCGGGCGTTTTGGAGGCGCTGCCCCATTGATTTCAAAAGGCAGGGGCGCTGTAAGAGTGGTACATTCATCTCCCTCCTACAGCGCCTCAAAAAAACTCATATGCTTATTTATTCCAGTATTATAAACAAAGTAACAAAATAAACAGTCTCCAAGGTCTACACAGACCACAGTAATAGATACCGGAAGTACCGGAGGTGACGTAGTGGGTATCAACTTAGTAGTGCGTTCATGTGGATATTTGAATGGTGTGGAGGTGGAAAGGACCTAGTGGAGAGGCACCCTTGAGCTATAACACACATCTTTATAAGTGTGTGCATGGAATATACCCTGATGGTGACACCCGACTGCTTGCACTGAGGCCCCGTACACACGAGGGGATCTCCGCTGGAAACGGTCCGCTGGACCGTTTCCAGCGGAGATTCCTCCTCCGGATTTGGATCCGATGGCTTGTACTCACCATTGGATCAAAATCCGCGCGGAATTCATCCGCGGTGTCGCGCCGTCGCCGAGGTGATGACGCGGCGACGTGCGCGACGCTGGAAGGTAAGTACTTCCACGCATGCGTCGAATCATTACGACGCATGCGAGGGAGGGGAGCGGACAGATTGATCCGGTGAGTCTGTACAGACCACCGGATCAATCCGCTGGTCCCGATTCAAGCGGATAGATTTCTTAGCATTCTAAGAAATTTCTATCCACTTGAAATGAACCGGCCCGAGGAATCTCCGCGGATAAATATCCGCTAGGCCGTACAGACGACCGGATTTGTCCGCTGGAACTGATCCGCGGATCAATTCCAGCGGATAGATCCGGTCGTGTGTACGAGGCCTAAGACAGTGGATGGATGTGATATCCTGAGGAATATAACCCACTACATGCTATCTACCCCTGCAGGGGTTTGATCATCAGGTGAGTGCAATCATAAGAGGAGGAGCACCTGAAGAGTCACCTTTTTGCCTAACACGTTATTACAGCACCAGTCACTTTATTTGGGATCTGCTGAATATTTGAACTATATTTTTATTAGAGACATTTACCATGCTGAGGAAGTTGTGAAACGCAACGCGTCCGGGGGACAGGAGTCTGCACCACACGTCGCTCGCTGCCGTCCTGAGAACTCCCTGAGGTCCATATTCTGTTACATGTCTATTGTTATCGGCTAAAGTGTGAGTAGCCTGTGTATATGCTTGTATTTGAATTAAACACGTGAACCCAGCGGAAGCTCTTAGATATTGTTTTTTTTCTCTACATGCTCCGGTCCTTGATCTTGGCTGTTTACATGAGGAACTGAATTACCATTTTTGCTCCCTGGGCTCCTGTGCTGATTATATTCTGCTTATTTGACCATCTGGTGAAACAGTGGTCTATTGCTGAGGTGAGAGTACCCATCTTTACTGGTGGAGGGATCACATACTAAGTTCGGGTGTGTTTACTGTCACTTGGTGAAGATTCCAAAGATTTGGATCGTTGGATTTTAATTGCTTTTTGGACTTTACTGTTTTATTTTTAATTTTCACTTTTAACATTATTGGTTTGCGCTGCACTGTTTTCTATATATTGTATTTACCATATATATAATTTTTTTATATGTGATTTTTATTTTTATTTCCACAGATTTTTTTATATATATATATATATATATATATTTTACCACTGGATTCTACACCTTTTCACGGTACTATTTGTATGAGTTTTTTCAGTTTTTCTCACAGGAGTTATATGATTAATTTATGTTAAGTATTTTTTTATCACTGTTTTGCATTATACTTATTATTAATATTTAATATATTGGTTCACATACCTTTAGAATCATTCCAACATCCCATAACAGTCAGGTGAATTTACATTGAGCAGCGCCACTATCCCATCTATTTGTTTTATATCTTTCTGGCTTCACCTAGGTGAGGTTTTTAGGGAGGCAACAGCTTTTTTTTTACACACCCAAGCGCGGAATTCTTATTTATTTACAATTATGCACACAGTAAGGGCCCTTTCAGGCGTGCGGATCCCGATAAGATCCGATTTTAACCATCCGCTTTGCTCTGCAGGGATCGATCCGTTGATCCTCGCTGAGGCGGTGATCTGCCGATATGGTTCCCCCTTGACTGCGCAGGCGCAATCCGATGGAAATCACGAACCTGATCAGCTGTTTTCAGGTGTACCCGCCCCTCAGTTGTTTTTGCAACAGGTCCAGGGCGACGTGGAATTCGCTGTAAGCGGCCAGTCGGCCTCACGTCCTCGCTCGGCCTCCTGGCTCTTTTTTTAACATCCTCCAAGTCCACGGGGAAGGTAAGGAATGAGCCTGGATGCCGCCCAGAGCCACGCATGCGCCGTGTACACCTGAAGAACAGCTGATCAGGTTTGGAGATTTCCGTGGGCTTCATCTACGCCTGCGCAGTCAAGGGGGGAACCATATCGATAGGGGAACTAGCTTGACGAGTCACCGGCAGATGACAGGGCGGTCCCTACACAGTGTACAGAGACAGAGCTGTCATTTACCAGGGGATCAACGGAGCGATCCGCGCTGAGCAAGCGGATGGTTAAAATCGGATCGTCACGGGATCCGCACGACTGAAAGGGCCTTTACTCATAAACTTCTTTATACTCTGACTTTTTCTTTTTTTTTTATAGAACTACAAAGCGTAACTTACTAAATTCTTTAATGACTGAGTGTGAGTGAGTTTGATGGGAAGGGTTGAGGTGATAGGACGTCAGAAGGGAAGGTTTCACCTGATTAGAAATTTCTGTTGCCCTACCCTGATAGATAAAACCTTTCTACAGACCTATGTATGCAATCAGTGGAAAATGTCAGTACACTGAGTATCACGTCAGCCTTGTCACCTGTTCCAAGCCTTTGACGTGACTCACCTGCACAGTATCTAGGTATGACCCTTGTGTGTACACATCGCACATTAGCATAGTCATTCCTGTCTAGTTCTTATGTCAAAATGTCTTTGTGCGGCTCGCACCACCTTTCATCATCAGTCGTCCCTCCTCCCTCCCTGAGCCACCGCTCACATCACCTGTTCTTCCACTATAATCCCCGCCCCCCACTCACCTATACATACCAGAGACGGGACACCTAGGTACCTCGCCAACCCAACATCATCACTCCTTCCTCTCCAAATATCAGCTGGATTCTTTTATTTCTATAACATTACACAACGGATCTCCCATCCTAAACGCTCCTCTTATTCCACCACGTAGGAATTCACTATCAGCAGAATAAACTAGAATCTTCGCAATGATGTACCTAAGGGCTGCTTTACACCTCATGCAGTTGGGGGCGTGTTTTTAGACACATCCTAAATGCTTCCGAGTAAAATCAATGTTTTCTAATCACGCCATTGCGTTCAGGTCAGGCGCCGGAACGCCCATAAAGGTGTAAAAATGCATCAAAATGCACATAAGAGAAAAACAAGTTTTCATACTAAAAATAGTTGTTTGTAATAAGGGCCAGTTCACACCATAGAAACGCAGTTCGGATGCGTTTTGGATGCTTTTCTGCATGCGTTTTTAATGTGTTCCAGTGCTTTTTGTTCTCCCTCTTTTTATTTCACCTTCAATATGGACATGTATGTTTCCGCAGCATTTTTGATGAGTTTAAGGGCCAGTTCACACCATAGAAACGCAGTCCGGATGCTTTTCTGAATGCACTTTTTTTGGTGCGTTTTTGGGGCCAGTTTACACCACATGCAGTCCAGTGCGGTTTTGTTCTGCATCAAAAACATATAGAAAGTAGGTTACATGGTTTCCAATGGCATAGATCACACCAGTGCAGTCAGTTCCAGGGCTTTTCAGTAATAAAAGTAGAACACGCAGCATTTTTTCTGCACTGGACTGTACTGGAACGCTGTAAAACTAATCAAAAACGCACCGGAATGCGTTAAATTGCGCATGCAGAAACGCTTTAGGAATGGATCTAGGGTGCATTTTTGTGGTGTGAACTGTCCTTGATGCGGTCAAAAATGCATCAAAAGGACACCAGGCCCTAGTATCGTAAAAAGAAAAAAAACCTGGAAAAAATAAGAGAAAAATGCACCTGGACTGCATTCCGAAATGCATCAAAAACGCACACGGAACAGATCTAGAGTTCATTTTTGTGGTGTGAACCGTCCTTGATGCGGTCAAAAATGCATTAAAAAGACACCAGGCCCTAGTATTGTTAAAAGAAAAAAAACAGGAAAAATGAAGAGAAAAATGCACCTGTACTGCATTCAGAAATGCATCAAAAACGCACACGGAACAGATCTAGAGTGCATTTTTGTGGTGTGAACCGTCCTTGATGCGGTCAAAAACCCATCAAAAGGACACCAGGCCCTAGTATTGCGAACAAAAAAAAAACAGGAAAAAAGAAGAGAAAAATGCACCTGGACTGCATTCAGAAATGCATCAAAAACGCACCAGAAACGCACCCGGAACAGATCTGGAGTGCATTTTTGTGGTTTGAACTGTCCTCAATGCGGTCCGGTGCATTTTTTCTCGCTCTTTTTTCTTAGGGCCAGTTCACACCAAATGTAGTCAAGTGTATTTTTTTTTCTTAATAAAAAAGGCGTGGAAAGCAAGTTATATTGTGTCCAATGGCAGTTCACACCAGTTCTTGCAGATCCAGGGCTTTCCAGGAAAGAAACATACCGTAGAACATGCTGCATTTTTCCTGTACTGGACTATACTGGAACGCAGTAAAATACATTAAAAAAACGCACTGAAACTCAGTGGAATGCACTGGCACACATCAAAAACGCATCAAAATGACACCAGGCCCTAGTATCGTGAAAAAAAAAACAGGAACAAAGAAGAGAGAAAGCACCTGAACTGCATCCAGACATGCATCAAAAACGCCCCAAAAACGCACCAAAAACGCACATGCAGAAACGCATCTGGAACAGATCTGGGGTGTGTTTTTGTAGTGTGAAGCAGCCCTTAACCTAAAACAAGATCATGTGTGTTCCGGTGTGTTTTTTGGGCGTTTTGGTGCGTTCCAGTGCGTTTTTGATGTGTTTTACTGCGTTCCAGCACAGTCCAGTGCAGAGAAAACGCAGCAATTTCTACTTTTTCTTGTGGAACTGACTGCACTGGTGTGAACTAAGCCATTGAAAACCATATAACCGCCTATCCATGCGTTTTTGATGCAGAAAAAAAAAACGCACCGGACTGCACGTGGTGTGAAGCCAACCTTAAAGAAAAAATGATGCCAGAAAAGGCAATACAAATGCATGTAAACACGAATGTGGCGCCGCACATCCAACTCAGGGATTGCCGTGTAAACAAGGCACGTTTCTCACCTTCTCTTGGTAAATCGCTGTTTGATCTGAACATCCAATCAGTGCAGATGAAATATTAAAATATCTCACGTTACCGGAGTGTGATTGGTCGGTTAAGGGGAGCACAGGTTTTGTGCTCCAGCCTAACGATAACCCTTCGGTGTCCTCTAATACACAGTCATAGGATATATGAAGAGATGTACGTTCTCGTAGGTGACACATCACAGGTGACATATACATAGGGTAGAATAGAATGTCACTAACCTGTGCTGCAGACGCTTCCCGCTGGCAAGGTGATAATAGGTGGTGCCTCTGCCATCCTTCAATCCAGGAATACGTCTCCTGAGTCCACCTGGAAGTCTCCTGGTAATGTGTTGTCACCTCCTGATCAGACCTGCCCCTTCACTACACTAATGTCACTACACAGGCTACGCCCACTTCCATACTCTGTGTCACCGGCTGCCGTACAAGTCCTGACCGGTTACACTCACAGATACCTCATTTTTGGTAACAGGTATTACCAAGCAATCTATAATTTACAGGTACGGCTGTGGGAGGCGCAGTGACGTCATGTAATGTATACAGTTATTTTTTATTGCCGTGTATTAAATTACACACCGCGTTTCACTGGAGTCTTCAATAGAAGGGATAAGAAAGGAAAGATTTAGGAACATGTTGTGACAATTATAATTACACAATGTTCTGTAGTCTGTTCATTGTTATATTTATGTCACACACCATCCAATCCTCTTCCACCACACTATTCCTACCACTGACACCAACAATGGGGCACTATTCCTACCACTGACACCAACAATGGGGCACTATTCCTCCCACTGACACCAACTATGGGGCACTATTCCTACCACTGACACCAACAATGGGGCACTATTCCTACCACTGACACCAACAATGGGCCACTATTCCTCCCACTGACACCAACTATGGGGCACTATTCCTACCACTGACACCAACAATGGGGCACTATTCCTACCACTGACACCAACAATGGGGCACCATACCCCCAAACTGACACCAACAATGGGGTACTATTCATACCACTGACACCAACAATGGGGCACTATTCCTACCACTGACACCAACAATGGGGAACTATTTCGCCCACTGACACCAATGATAGGGCACTAATCCTCCCAATGACACCAACAATGGGGCACTTTTCTCCCACTGACACCAACGATGGGGCACAATTCCTTCTACTTACACTAATGATGGGGCACTATTCCTCCCACTAACAACAACTATTGTGCTCTATTCCTCCCACTGACACCAACAATGGGACACTATTCGTCCCACTGACACCAACAATGGGGCATTATTCCTTCCACTGACACCAATGATGGGGCATTATTCATCCCACTGACACCAACAATGGGGCAATATTCCTCCCACTGACACCAATGATGGGGCACTATACCCTCAACTGACACCAATGATGGGGTACTATTTCTCCCACTGACACCAACGATGGGGCACTATTCCTCCCACTGGCACCAGGGATGGGGCACTATTCGTCCCACTGACACTAACAATGGGGCACTATTCCTTCTACTTACACCAATAATGGAGCACTATTCCTCCCACTGACACCAACAATGGGGCACTATTCCTTCTACTTACACCAATAATGGAGCACTATTCCTCCCACTGACACCAACGATGGGGCACTATTCCTCCCACTGGCACCAGGGATGGGGCACTATTCGTCCCACTGACACTAACAATGGGGCACTATTCCTTCTACTTACACCAATAATGGAGCACTATTCCGCCCACTGACACCAACAATGAGACACTATGCCCCAACTAACACCAACAATGGGGCACTATTCCTCCCACTGACACCAACGATGGGGCATACCCCCAACTGACACCAAGTAGAAACTCTTATCTTCCCTGGGCATGTCCAGGAACCCAGGTATTTGTGTCTAAGCATGGTAAGAAAATAAGTACACCCCTACATGGTTGACATTTTTTTTATTTGATTTACTAAAATAATAGAGACTGTTCTCTTTACAAAGTAACTGATCACTGAGCTCAGCAAAATACTTCACTCAACCAATTGTATGCCAGCAAATTCCTGTTTGTATTTCTAACTTTCCTTGAAAATAATGGGGTATCAGCTTGAACAAACCTTCTTCACTAACTTGAGCGGCACATACATGGGGCGAATTTCTTATTTGCATTAATCGGAAGAGAATCCGACAGACTGGTTGTGCCCAAGTCGATCGATCATCTTGGTACATTCAGCCCGTCCATTAGTGGTTAAAAATCTCAGCCAGTTCAGCAGGAACGGACGAGATTTGTACTTGTATGGCGGCCTTACAATTTGCTATGTGAGCAGAAAAGAAATCACACGCTGCACTAGCAGGTTTTGTTTTTTTGTAGTGGAAAATGTCATCCTTCCTAAACATCCCATCAACACTCAGAATCCACTGTCTGCTTACTGTGGTCTCATAGTTACTAATCCTGCCACTGTTTTACCTGCAGTGATTATTGTTTATCAGCTGGGAAAATCAATGCATTATAATTACTTTCAACATAATTACACTGTATTGTAACGAGGGCAGGTGTCTGGGGGGATCTGTTTTATACACTGATAATGTCTTATGTTTTATTTCCCATAATTAGCCAAATGTAACATCGGCTTTATTAAACATATATAGCTGGATTCAGATAGCTTTACGCCGGCGTATCAGTAGATACGCCGTCGTAACTCTGAATCTACGCCGTCCTAAATTTAAGCGTATTCTGGAACCCAGATACGCTTGAATTAGGATAAGATACGAGCGGCGTAAGTCTCCTACACCGTCGTATCTTAGGGTGCAATATTTACGCTGGCCGCTAGGTGGCGCTTCCGTTGAGTTTGGCGTAGAATATGCAAATGACTAGATACGCCGATTCAGAAACGTACGTGTGCCTGGCGCATTTTTACATCGTTTACGTACGGCTTTTTCCGGCGTAAAGTTAGTCGAACAAATAGCTGGACTAGTCAATGTTAAGTATGGCCGTCGTTCCCGCGTCAAAATTTGAAAATTTTACGTTGTTTGCGTAAGTCGTCCGTGAATGGGGCTGGACGTAATTTACGTTCACATGGAAACCAATACGTCCTTGCGGCGTACTTTTGAAGCAATGCACACTGGGATATGTACACGGACGGCACATGCGCCGTTCTTAAAAAAAACATCAATCAAGTCGGGTCACCAATCATTTACAAAAACACGCCCCCCTCATCCTCATTTGAATTAGGCGCGCTTACGCCGTCCCCATTTACGCTACGCTGCCGTAACTTAGGAGGCAAGTGCTTTGTGAATACAGCACTTGCCTCTCTGACTTACGGCGACATAGCGTAAATACGATACGCTACGCCGCCTGAAAGATGCGTCGCCCTACCTGAATCTAGCTAATAGACATCTTAAATAGACAATGGGGTTGATTTGCTAAAGGCAAATAGGACGTTAATTTTGGAAGGGAATTTGCCCCAAAGCTAAGCGAATGAGGTGAAGCTCTGTTGGCTTCCATCGTTCGATCATGCGCAAACAAAAAGAAAATGTAGTGTTTTTATTTTCCTTCCACATGATTGGGAATCTCTGCACAGTGAAATTTCAGCTCTTTCACTAAGTTTTGGGGTAAAATTCTCTTGCAAGGTGAACAGCCTATTTGCCTTTAGTAGTATTTAGTCCCCTCTGCGGTTTTTATTTTTTGCGATATAAACAAAAAAATTGCGAAACATTTTGAAAAAAAAAGCAATATTTTTTACTTTTTGCTATAAAAAATATCCCCCAAAAATATATAAAAAAAATAATTTCTTTCTCCGTTTAGGCTGATACATATTCTTCTACATATTTTTGGTAAACAAAATGCCAATAAGCATATATTGATTGGTTTTCACAAAAGTTATAGCGTCTACAAAATAGGGGATAGTTTTATGGCATTTTTATTATAAAAAATAATTTCATTAGTAATGGCGGCGATCATCGATTTTTTTATCGTGACTGTGACATTATTGCGGACACATCAGACATTTTTGACACTATATTGGGACCATTGTCATTTTTACAACGATCAGTGCTATTAGTAATGCACTGATAACTGTGTAAATGACACTGGCAGGGAAGGGGTTGAACACTAGGGGGCGATAAAGGGGATTAAGTGTGTCCTAGGGAGTGATTCTAACTGTGGGGGGATGGGATACAAGTGACATGACACTGATCACTGCTCCCGATCACAGAGAGCAATAGATCACTGTCCCGTAACTAGGCAGAACAGGGAAATGCCATGTTTGCATAGGCATCTCCCCGTTCTGCAGCTCCGTGACACGATCGCGGGACACCGGCCGACATTAAGTCCACGGGTCCCGCAGGCACGATCACGGAGCACACGGCAGAGACAAATTCGAAGCAACGTACAGGTACGTTGCTTTGCGCAGCCGTGCCATTCTGCAGACGTAAATGTACAGGCGGCAGACGGCAAGTGGTCCCGGACCATTATGCAGGTTAAGGACCTTGCCCCTTTTTGCGATTCCGCACTGCATCGCTTTAACTGACAATTGCGCGGTCGTGCGACGTGGCTCCCAAACAAAATTGGCGTTCTTTTTTTCCCACAAATGTTTTTTTTCTTTTGGTGGTATTTGATCACATCTGCGGTTTTTATTTTTTGCGCTATAAACAAAAATAGAGCGACAATTTTGAAAAAAATGCAATATTTAATAATTATGCAATAAATAATAATAAAATGATTTTTTCCGTCAGTTTAGGCCGATATGTATTCTTCTACCTCCAAAGATGTTCTCTTTTTTTCCCGCCGGGTTTCCAGTCGGTTTTCCTGTCAGGAAAACTGTGATGGAGTATACACACGCCCGGGATTCCCGGCCAAAAGCTCTCATGGCAGTTTTCCTGCCAGGAAAACCGGTCGTGTGTGTACGCGGTAGGGTTGTCCCGATACCGATACTACTATCGGTATCGGGACCGATACCAAGCATTTCCCTGAGTACTTGTACTCGGGGAAAATGCTCCGATACTTTACCGATACCCGACTCTCCCTCCATGCTCCTGTGTCCCCACTCTGTGCCGCTGCCGTTATGCTCTCCCCCTCCGTGCCGCTGTCGTTCTGCTCTCCCCCTCCGTGCCCCTGCTGTTCTGCTCTCCCCCTCCGTGCCCCTGCTGTTCTGCTCTCCCCCTCCGTGCCACTGCCGTCCTCTGTACTCCCCCTCCGTGCCGCTGCCGTCCTCTGTACTCCCCCTCCGTGCCGCTGCCGTCCTCTGTACTCCCCCTCCGTGCCGCTGCCGTCCTCTGTTCTGCTCTCCCCCTCCGTGCCGCTGCTTCCCCCTCCGTGATCTGTGTCCCCCCTCCGTGCCGCTGCTTCCCCCCTCCGTGATCTGTGTCCCCCCTCCATGTCCTCCTCCGCCCCCTCTGTCAGGATGGAGAGCGGTGGTAGGAGCCGCTAAATCCGGCTCCTACCTTTTCCGAATGAACAGAGTCAGTGATCACTAACTCTGTCCATTCATATGACTGAGCATTGTAACCTGTGTTTACGATGCTTCAGTTTATGAATGGAGAGGAGCCTCTGTCTTCTGTCCATTCATTTCCAGTGCAGCTATGAAAGTACCTGGGGAATCTGCATCCTTAGTCCCTTTCTCTGTCTCAAAGTGGAGATGTCAGAGGTTTGTTATGACCCCTGATATCTCACCAAAGCCCCCCAACAGGGCTAAGAAAAAAAATGGCAATAAATAATAAAAATAATTAATTGTAAAAAAGAATACATATTAAAATACACTGACACATCCATCCCCCCCCCAAGAAAGCATTGTAAAACAAAAAAAAAAAATATAGTATAGAAATATTGAAATTGTAAAATAAAAAAAAATACTGACACATGACATAAAAAAAAGTATCTATAATCGGTATCGGCGAGTACTTGAAAAAAAGTATCGGTACTTAAAAAAGTGGTATCGGGACACAGGGCCGGACTGGGAGTAAAAACCAGCCCTGGAAAACATTTCATACCAGCCCCGGAAAACATTTCATACCAGCCCCATAGCATTATTATACCAGCCCAACATCATAACGTCATTATTTTTTTTTGTTCATAAAAGAGAAAGCCATACATTTTAAAGAAATATTTAAAGAGCGTATTATATAAAGATAAGACAGATATGAAAGCACATAGGGCTAGGGAGATTAATATATATATATATATATATATATATATTACACAGCGGAACCTCGGATTACGAGCATAATCCGTTCCAGGAGAATGCTCGTAATCCAAAGTGCTCACATATCAAAGTGAGTTTCCCCATTGAAGTTAATGGAAACGAAAATAACTTGTTCCGCATTGACTTCAATTGAATGCAATACCGCATGTGGCCAGAGGTGGGGGGCGCCGGAGAGCATCAGAGACACTCGGAAATGTCACTTGCCACTTGTCACCAGATTCAGCATGTCACTTGCCATCGGTCCCCTGCCACCAGATTTAGTGTGTCACTTGCCACCCATCCCATCACCAGATTCAGCGTTTCACTTGTCACTTGGACTGGGTGACAGCAGGGGGACTGGCTGACAGCAGAGGACTGGGCGATAGCAAGGGGACTGGGCGACAGCAAGGGGACTGGGCGACAGAGGACTTGGCGAAAGCAGGGAACTGGGTGACAGAGGACTGGGCGACAGCAGGGGACTGGGTGACAGAGGGCTGGGTGACAGAGGGCTGGGTGACAGAGGACTGGGTAACAGCAGGGGACTGGGTAACAGCAGGGGACTGGGTAACAGCAGGGGACTGGGTGACAGAGGACTGAGTGACAGCAGGGGACTGGGTGACAGAGGACTGGGTGACAGCAGGGTACTGGGTAACAGGGGACTGGGTGACAGAGGGCTGGGTGACAGAGGACTGGGTGACAGCAGGGGACTGGGTGACGGGGGACTGGGTGACAGGGGACTGGGTGACAGCAGGGGACTGGGTGACAGCAGGGGATTGGGTGACAAGAGGGCTGGGTGACAAGAGGGCTGGGTGACAAGAGGGCTGGGTGACAAGAGGGCTGGGTGACAGCAGGGTACTGGGTAACAGAGGACTGGGTGACAGCAGGGGACTGGGTGACAGGGGACTGGGTGACAGGTGACTCAGTGACAGCAGGGGGCTGGGTGACAAGAGGGCTGGGTGACAAGAGGGCTGGGTGACAGGGGACTGGGTGACAAGAGGGCTGGGTAACAGGGGACTAGGTGACAGGAGGGCTGGGTGACAAGAGGGCTGGGTGACAGAGGACTGGGTGACAGAGGACTGGGTGACAGCAGGGGACTGGGTAACAGGGGACTGGGTGACAGAGGACTGGGTGACAGGGGGCTGGGTGACAGGGGGCTGGTTGACAGAGGGCTGGGTGACAGAGGGCTGGGTAACAGCAGGGGACTGGGTGACAGAGGGCTGGGTAACAGCAGGGGACTGGGTGACAGCAGGGGACTGGGTGACAGGGGGCTGGGTGACAGGGGGCTGGGTGACAGAGGGCTTGGTGACAGGGGGCTGGGTGACAGAGGGCTGGGTGACAGGGGGCTGGGTGACAGGGGGCTGGGTGACAGGGGGCTGGGTGACAGGGGGCTGGGTGACAGGGGGCTGGGTGACAGAGGGCTGGGTGACAGGGGGCTGGGTGACAGAGGACTGGGTGACAGAGGGCTGGGTGACAGAGGGCTGGGTGACAGGGGACTGGGTGACAGGGGGCTGGGTGACAGGGGGCTGGGTGACAGAGGGCTGGGTGACAGGGGGCTGGGTGACAGGGGGCTGGGTTACAGGGGGCTGGGTGACAGAGGGCTTGGTGACAGAGGGCTGGGTGACAGAGGGCTGGGTGACAGAGAGCTGGGTGACAGAGAGCTGGGTGACAGAGAGCTGGGTGACAGGGGACTGGGTAGAGAGCGATTGAACAGTCCAGATTACAATTTACAGGGGCAGCAAAGGTGACAGAGAAGGGGGGTGCACCATGCAACCCCCCTCTCTCTCTGTGTCACCTTTGCTGCCCCTGCAAATTGTAATCTGGACTGTATAATCTCTCTCACCATTGCATGGTCAACTCCCCCCCCCCCCCCCCCGCCGCACCTACCTTTTCTGCCCCTGCTCCAAGGGTGGCCGGCACCGTACACTTCTTCTCCTCTGCGGCTCTGCCTTCACACGTGGAGAAACATAGTGGGCGGTGCTGGTGCCGCACGGGACGATGGGACGTCACGTTGGTTCTCCTGCTCGGCTCCTCCCCTCCCTCAAACACATGATCGCTCCAGGCCACTCCAGTGACTCCACACTTCACACATAGCAGGAAGGAAAGTGCAGCGGCGGACATGGCGGCCGCAACCCGCCGGTGGCCGGCCCGCCGCTGCTTTTAATTAACATAACGGTTAATTTGACTGACATCAGGCGGCCTACCGGGAATTTTCCCGATATCCCGGTAGGCCAGTCCGGCCCTGTCGGGACAACCCTAGTACGCGGCATTAGGCTTGTTTGCCTCTGCTTTCACCTGGTGATCTGGCCAGTAACACACCTCCTGTGTTAGAGTTCCCCTACTCTGGATGAATGGGCACAGGCGACACCTTTGGACAGCAGCATTCTCAGCCTGGGGGGAGGAGGGGGATGCTAGACATATTAGCGGATTTAAACAAAATACCAAATTGAAGCTGAACTCCAGCTAATACTTTTGAATTAGCTACAATTTATCCTTTTGGGATAAAGGTTTTGCGTAAATAAAAGCTGATTTTAAGCACCCCTGTCAGTGTTAAATGGTCGGTCTCATGCCTGTATCTGCAATAGAGCTTTTGTGTTGAAAAGCAACAAAAAATACAATCTGATTCACCAGATGAAAATAGAAGAAAGAAAGCCACAGGAAACAAATGCAGACATCACATTTAAGAATTGGTAAGCTGCAATATAATAAATGTTTGCTTTTGGATTTAAAGTGATTGTAAACGATCACCTTGTAAAACAACTCATTCCGTTTAGAATAGAAATGAAAGACAAAACATTTGTGTATAGTAGTAAAAAAAAAAAAAAAAACATTATAAATAACTTTTTTCCCTTTTTTAAAAGTGATCACATTTCCTCTTTTCTCAGCTGCAGAGGAGCTGGGGGAGGAGAAGTAGCAGCACACTGAGCTTGCCAGTGAATGGCTGCGCACCGGGGGGTGTCAGGGGGTGACATGGTACAGCAGGCCCATTTTTGGAAGATGAAGTGTTGTTACCCCAACACTTTAATACTGCTTTAGGAGTGGTATGAGTTGCTATCAATCAACACTCACTGAACGGTGGGAGCCCTCACTCATGCTCTTCCAGGTGGATGGCACACATGAGGGCATGAGGCCAATCCTGGTTCAGGTTTGTGGACGCTGGAGGCGCCAAAAAAAAAAACATAATCAAAGATGAGAAGCAAGAGGGAAACCAGGTAAACCCCAATCCAGAAGTAGAAGGAGAGCTGCCAGAAGGACAAGGCCATGAAGACTATCTGGAAATCAACTGTTCATCTCTTATCTACTCTGCAAAACAATAGAGAATGGCCCCCTTGTCTGGTATGTCATGGATATCTATCCGTTTAATACAACATCTAATAAACTAATCATAAAAATGTATTGGGTGGCCCTGAATTGGGTTTGATTTATGTTCACGATTCTTTCCCCGTGAGCATGACATCATTTTTTGGTTTAGTGTACTCGTGGTATATTTTTGGGTAAATAGAAAAGGTTAAAGGGGTTGTAAAGGTTTGTTTTTTATTTTTTAAATAGGTTCCTTTAAGCTAGTGCATTGTTGGTTCACTTATCTTTTCCTTCAATTTCCCTTCTAAATGTTTTTTTTCTTTGTTTTCTTTGTCTGAATTTCTCACTTCCTGTTCCTCCTCAGTAAGGTGTTCAGTAAGCTGTTCTAAATGACTTTCCACCGCCCGGATGATGGTGGAAAGCTTACTGAGGAGAAACAGGAAGTGAGAAATTCAAACAAAGAAAAAAACATTTAGAAGGCAAATCAAAGGAAAAGGTGAGTGAAGCAACAATGCACTAGCTTAAAGGAACCTATTTAGAAAATAAAAGACGAACCTTTACAACCCCTTTAACTCCACTTTCGTGGGGAAAAAAAGAAAAAATAATATAGCATATACAATTGCTACAGAAATCATATTGTGATTGTTATTATTAATGACCTTTCTTTGTCAATCTGCATCTCTGTAATTTTCTGAATATGCAATATGTTCTGTACACAGAGGGCCAGATCCTCAAAAGAGATACGGCGGAGTAACTGCTGTTACTCCGTCGTATCCCTGGTCCTAACTATGGAACTGATCCACAGAATCAGTTTCCCATAGTTAGGACGAAGATCCGACATGTGTAATTGAATTACACTGTCGGATCTTAAGGATGCAATTCTAGGCTGGCCGCTAGGTGGCGAGGCCATTGAGGCCGGCGTAGAATATGCAAATGACCAGTTACGGCGATCCACGAACGCTCCGACGGGCCCGACGCTCTAAATCTACGTCGTTTACGTCGAGTTCCGCCGCGTAAAACTAGGGCTAAGCCCTAGTTGTCCTAAGCCATGTTAAGTATGGCCGTCGTTCCCGCGTCGAATTTTAAATTCTACGTCGTTTGCGTAAGATGTCCGTGAATGGCGCTGGACGCCATTTACGTTAACGTCTAAGCAAATGACGTCGGAGCGACGTCAGTTAGCGCAATGCACGTCGGGTAATTTACCCGACGGAGCATGCGCAGTACGTCCGGCGCGGGAGCGCGCCTAATTTAAATGGGACTCGCCCATTTGAATAGGAACGCCTTGCGCCGGACGGATTTAAGTTACAGCGCCGCAAAATTCCAGGTAAGTGCTTTGTGGATCGGCACCTAACTTGGGAATTTTGCGGCGGAGTAACTTAAATCCGAAAAGTTACGTTGCGCCGCGGCTTTGTGGATAACCCCCAGAATGTCCCCCAGAAACATAATTTCCTGCTTGTGTGATTGGCTCACCGATTTTCCCAGAAGTCTACACTAAGATACAAGTCAGGTTTCAGGCATCCCTTTGAACAATATAATCAATAGTGCAGCGCTCAAAAATAAGATGGAAAATTAATCTAAATAAACAATATATGTGATAAAAGTCCACAAAGTGTATATTCAAATAAACTGTGTGTAAATAAAGTACATATAGTATATATGTTCATCAATAAAATTGAAGATGTAGAACCTCCAACGAAGTTTCAGTTTGCAAACATGGAAAAAACACACCACACCACCGTGCAAACAATCCGCTTACCAGAAATAATATCGTCATGGGCATGTAATCAAACAACGTGCAGGTCAGTGTCAATCACACTTCCAACAGAGTGTGCAGGTGAAGACGGTAGTCCACAGGAAACATCAACGATGGAATGAGATCTCAGATGTTACGGAGGTCCAAAAGCATACATTGCGTTCATCAACAGATATGTGGTCATAAAATGCAGAGAGGAAACGGCAATAGTGAAGCCCGTACATAATACTAGTAAGCAATTTATTGTATGGTACTTACAAACAGACAGGTAAAAAAGGCATCAAAGAATATAAAACTCTGCGGCTCATAGCGTACTTGTGTCAGTCAGCCTTACATGTTTCATCCTAAGGGGATGTCTTCAGATCCCTTAGAACAAAAATGTCATTTTTGGTAAGATACTCCCAATAGGAAATTACATCTAAAGGGATGCAGGCCCAGCCACTTTCCTCATTAGAGCCTTGAAGGTGCACAGCTGATTGTCGATCTGTCATTGGCTACAGCAGAATAAAGTGAAGGTTCTGGATTGGCCATCTCAGTCTCCTAACCTCAATATCATTGAGCCACTCTGGGGAGATCTCAAATGTGCAGTTCATGCAAGACAGCCCAAGAATTTACAGGAACTGGAGGCTTTTTGCCAAGAAGAATGGGCTTTACCATCTGAGAAGATAAAGAGCCTGATCCACAAATACCACAAAAGCTGTCATTGATGTTAAAGGGGGGAATACACGGTATTAAGAACTGGGGTATGTAAACTTTTGATCAGGAACATTTGGGTAGTCTCTGTTGCCATTGTAGCGCCTGTGTACTTCATGGTACCGGATATAGTTAAATTTAAGGGTAGATTAGAGTGTAGTTAAACTCTGATCCAGATTGTTAAGTGCAAAACAGGGTCTCTGTCTCAGCTGGGCGGTGCTGTGGGCTATTCTGTTGCGCTGAGGTGTTCTTCCAACCCCGGTGCTGCAGGTGGCAGCAGTGGAGTCAAGGTTTTCCCAGCAGCCAGTCAGGGGGGTTTGACCTCACTGTGCATGCTGGGGAGGGGTATTTATGAGGCAGAGGCCATTGGTTCTGGGTCTTCTTCTTTGAGTGTGGCACTCACCTTTAGTGTGACCACATCACGGCGCCCCAGCGATATGGCCTACCTGGCCGGGGCGTGTGTGCCATGTGGTGTTCCTGGTTCCGGGACCAGGTTGGCCCGGAGCATCTGAACAGCGACGGGGACCCAGTGAGTGACTGGGTTCCCACCTTTGAGGATCCCAAGCTGTACTGCTGTTCGGTGTGGGGAGTCCATCTGAGGAGCACCATTGAGAGGCTGGCGATCCAAAAGGGCCTCGACAAACCACCGGGGTTAAGGTAGCTGGACACTGAGAGATTGATCACCTGTCAGTCGGTACCTGGGCGACAAGTTGAAGGAGATCCAGGCGTAATTCATCTAAGGAGGGATATCTCCGTGATTACAATCCAGAGAGGGCCTGTGGCAGAGGTATCTTTCTGAGGCTCACAGAGGAAGGTCTGTGGCAGAGACTTTTCCTCAAGTTCAAGTTCACCATGAAGGGTCTGTGGCAGAGACTTTTCCTCAAGTTCAAGTTCACCAAGGAGGGTCTGTGGCAGAGACTTTTCCTCAAGTTCGCCAAGGAGGGTCTGTGGCAGAGACTTTATCTTACAATTGTCCGAGTGATACTCCGGCTGCCAGGTCAGTGAGAGAGGCCTGTCAAGGTACACTAAACCCACTGAGGCAGGAGTGGTGCAGAGAAGTGTTACGCTTGGGAGCAGGACTGTTTCCCTATCCTCACGCCTGAATCCGCTGTTCTCTCTTCTTCTTCAACTTTCCTCACCACAATTTTATTGTTTTTACCTGGCTGGGTAATAAAGAGCACAGCAAAGAACACCTGTTGCGAACATTCCTTTACTTCTACCAAATGCAATACACACCATTCACCCCTAGGAATTCGGGGGAGCCATGAGGTAAATGTGCCAACGAAACAACCAGCAGCTCTTTCGGGGGTAATGCTACACTATTATGATTTAAAAAGAGTAAACACAGTTGATTGATAATAAATGGCTTCAGCCAAACGCTAACCATGAGCGAAAGAAAAGTTTTTTGTGTTATCATTCATATTTTCTGAAAAATGGCCAAGATATCATAAATTTTGCCAGGGTATTTAAACTTTTGAGCACAGCTGTATCAGTGTATAAGTTAAAAACAAAATTAGAAAAATTGACCAGATAAAAATAATGAAAAGTCCACTCCCAGTGTCCAATTAGGGCAGATTAGTTCCAGATACTGTAATCCTCAGTGACCCCAAGGAGTCTGCTTCTCATGCCTCCGCAAATTTGCAGTGCATGGGCTCCCTCATGTTTCAAAGCCTGCGAAAGGACCCAAGAATACGTGGCGTAAAGGAAAAGGATCGCTATTGGTTGGCAACCCTCCTTGACCACCTTTATGAGGAGTAAATCTCAGAACTCATCCCGTGTCCACAGAGAGTACAGTAGATGAAATCTCCTCAGGACACATTAAAGAGCAGTTTATTGAATGCTTTTCCTGACTGGTAGATTACAGTGTGGTGGAAAACATAGGTTCTGTTGGTCAACAGAGGAGCGGTGGAGAAAAATTTCAGATTTTTTTAAGTCCTCCCTGCCCAGGGCTGTCAGCTTCTACGTCTAGGGTGACCACATTTCCAAACTGCCATTTAGGGACACACCCCCTCTCTCCACTTCCCCAAAAAAGATGAGGGGGGGCGGGGGGAAATGTAGTCTCGGGTTTGATAGGGAATTTGAAGGCAGGTTATTTGTCAGGTGAATGTGCTGTCGCTCCCTCTGCATGAGCCGCATGCATAAAAGGAAAGGAGTGGCGTCACTATCTGGAGAGTGAAGATCACACCAGTCCCTGCTGATTGCCGCTGGGTGCCGGAGAAGGAGGACGTGCCGAGGTGGGAGGGGACAGCAGTGCTGCACTAGGCGCAGGCCTCACTCCCGGCTTTACCGTCTAAGAGTAAATTGTCACTGGTTCCAAGACGCCAGGCAGCGCCGGCCCTAGAAACTGTATTGTCCCAGAATAAAGGTGCCCGGGACAGACATGTCAGTTGTGGGACAGTCCCGGACAATCCACGACACGTGGGCACCCTATCTACATCCCATCAGCAGGGTCTGCATCACATGGTAGACGATGGGGAGCTTTCCAGTCTATGGTCCACTGGCTTACAGAGTCATGAGAATAGACCACTGGCCAAAACTTGCTTAGTATGCTATTGAACTGCTGGGCTGCCCTGCATCCAGCGTGCTTTACGAACAGGCTTTCCATGCTGCTGGAGGTTTTGTTACTGATCATAGAACGCATCTGTCCACAGACGTGGACTGTATGACTTTTTTTTGTTTCAATCGTTTTTATTACATTTTCAAAACAGCATACAGAACATTATACTCAGATATTCATCAGAAGATTGCTGAAACAAAGATGCAATACACAATATGATCAGTGGCCCTTATCAAATACATATTAACAAAACATAGTAAAAAATGTTATATTTTGGCTAGAGAGACTTCCTTGTCCCCATGATAGCACCCTACAAAACTATATATTCCCCCTCCCCTCCATCAGTATGGTATAAACGAATCAACCTCAAAAAGTGAGGGAACGGAGAAAGAGACAAAAAAAAGGGAAAAGAAGAAATTAAAACTTAGATAGAGTAGAACAGAGTGGGATGGGTCCCCCCTGACCCCGTACTCTCATCACAAATAACCCAGCATTCAGGGAGCTTGGACATAAGCAATCCAGGGATTCCCCACCTTATCAAACCTAGCTTTCTTATCTCATCTTATACTGGCCAGTTTTTCATTAATCGTAATCCAGGACTCCTTGTGTTTTACCAAGGTAACGCTGATTACAGGCAATTTCCATGCACGTGCTATAGTGTTTTTAGAGAATGAAAAATATGAGAGATCGTAGATGTCTGAGGATCTCCTCCGACAGGTCAGTAAACAACCCCAATTTGGATTTTCTAGGTATATTTTGTCCTGTCACTGAGTAGATCAGGTTGAATTTTTCTGATCCAAAAATGTCGGACCTTCTGGCAAGACCACCATACATGATACATATCTCCTTCCTGTCTGCTCCCCCGAAAGCTAAGGGGTGAAGTACCGGGATATAGTTTTGCTAGCCTTGTAGGGACAAGGTACCAATGTGCTAGCACCTTATAGTTCGCCTCTACCAATGAGGTGTTGAGTATGCCTTTGTGCACCATGGTTGACCATTGTGTCCACACCTCCTCTTCCACTATTTACCCTAGGTCCGATTCCCAAGCCATTTGGTAGGAAGGTTTGTTACCCTAATTATTGAATAGGGTATACAACTCTGTTATCCCTCCCCGTGATTCAGGTCCTTGTATTCAATGGTTTTCAAAAACAGTCCTAGTGGTTATATTCACCTGGTCTTTCAACAAGGTTTCTCATGAAATGGATAAATTGGTACAGGCGATAAGTCTCTGTGGGGGGCATTTGTAAAGTTTCCTTAAAATAGTTAAATTGTCTTATCCCCTTATTATCTACAGGTATAAAGTAAGCAATTCTGTAAAGACCCTTGTTGAGCCACCACGTGAATTGGGTAGTAATCTGTTGGCACGGTAGGAAGTGATGGTTATTGAAAAGTGGGGCTAATGGCAGATGGGGGTATAACTTGCATGCTGTGTCCCACAGAAGCAAAGAGTGGGATAAAGACGGGCTCAACATCACCTGACGCTCCTTTGCAGGAAGCCACATTAGAAGATCCAATGGAGTGGTCGGACTTGCTTGTGCCTCTAATTGGACCCAGTCGAGCCTGTATCCTTCAGCAAAAAATTGGTATAATCCCTAAGGGAGGGAAACAAAGACAAACTGGGCACATGACTGTCACCACTGGCCTTCCTCTGCCCTGAAAAACATCAACAGTAAAAATTTGAACAATAACTGTGAGAATCAGAAAACCCCTTAGAAACATAACAATATGTATACAGTACAACCTGAATCCCAGGTGTTTTCATTCTCACGTTTAGCAATGAAATGTCAGGAATCATCTTAGTTGTTCCATTTATGATCCCGTCCTAGAATCAATGAATGGGAAAAAAAGAGAGAAAACAAAGAAAGGAAAAATCACTTCACAAGGTCCATTTGAACCCAAGAGCCACCTTTATTATCACGGGGGTCTGCTTTTGAGCTTGGCTTGGCTTCTGGTGGAATGCCACACTTGAGATGTGGGACTCTGTGTGGACCTAGCGGCAGGAGATCTAGGCTGTGGGGTGCAGGGAGATCCCTCCGGATTGACGAATATAAGACCCAGTTTCTTAAACAGAGCGTCACCTTCTGGGAACGTGGTGAAAGAATGCTTCTTGTTGCGGTAAATAAAGTTCAGTCGAAAAGGAAATGCCCAGGCTATCAGAGGCTGAAGCAGTGGTTTCAAAGCTCTGCACTTCTGGATATTAGTCGGTGAGATGTCAGCGAAGATTTGGATTTTGTGGTCCCGCAATTGCAGGTCAGCCATCTCTCTAGCTCTGGCCATTACTTGCTCTTTGACTGCATAATATAGAGGCTTTACGATGATGTCTCTTGGTAGGCCATCATCACGGGGGGTGCCGTCAGAGCCCTGCGTGCCCTATTCAGTTCCAGCTTGTGGGAAGGTATGTTAGGGATGAGGGGTTGAATGAGTTCTTCAGCAATTGCTTTGGAGTCAGGAAAGGATTCAGGAATGCCACAGACCCTAAAGTTGTATCAGCGAGACCGATTTTCCAGGTCGTCGATCTTATTTAGTGCACATCCAATCTCTTGTGTATGTCTTCAATACACTGCATATTTTTGTTGTTCTGGCAATGGTGTCATCCAGGGTGGTTTCTATTGTTCCTATATGAAAGTCTAGCTCCTGAAATTCATGTTTTAGGTCAGATGTTATGCGTTTGCTTGCTTTTTCAAGCCCTTGCTCTAACAGGGTGGAAAACCTTGCCAGCAAAATGGGATCTCTTGAATATGTAGTTGTCGACAGAACTGCTGCTTGGGCACTGGGAAAAGATGAGGGGCCATCCTCCATTCTCCCCTGACTCAATGCAATGTTACATAATGCCCTGTCCAGGTCAGATTGTGAGGAGAAAATATCTCTGTCTGGGGACATGGAAGCAGCCTGTGAGTATCTACTGCTCAGCTGTGGCAGTGTCTCTGGTTGCAGCCCCTGTGTGTGCTTTGAAGCCGCCGCTCCCATTTTGGACATGCAGGCTGTTTCCATATAGCTGTCTGCGGGCGGTTTTGGGGGCTTTCAGGCTTACCCTTATTTGGCAGCCGAGTCCTGGAAGCAACCAGAGTCTGTCCAGGTATGCAGCTTTTGCGGGTGGGCCGCTGCTTGTCACGGCCAGGCTTATCTAGCCAGCGGGGAGCGGAGCTTTATGTTCCCGCCGCTAGTTATCATCCCCAGGAGGCTGTGGGGGGTTTACAGGCTTACCCGTATACCCAGAAGCGGGATTCCAGTCGGGTGTGTTGCCATTGCAGGCAGGAACGCTAAGTGGTGCAGTGGGGTCTTGTAGGCCAGCGGGGAGCGTCTGACTTTTATTCAAATGAATCAGTCCTGGATTACCAGCACCAATGAAGCCCCTGATACCGATGTCACAGGTTAAGTGTTTTTGGGATGTGGAATCTCTGCAGAAAATCTAGGCTGCTTAGTGTTGTAGGTGCTGATTAAATCTGGAAGAATTTTTTTTGGTGTAGGTCCCATGGGCACAATTAACACCCAAAGGCCAATTTTTCCGCACCTGTGAAGGTGCATATCATTGCAATTTTTGACAGCAAGGCCAATTCTTGCTTTCATCAAGAGTACCTCTTTAGGGTTACGGTTTGAAGGCGCCACCGACACCCAAAGGCCAATTTTTCTGCAACAGTTACTTCTATCAAAAGTCTGTGGTAGAGAAACCACAATTTATCCCAAAAATCTCTAATCTTGTTCCCAGAGCACTACATTGTGGCGTCATCATACAGACTGGCTCCACAAGCTGTTGCTTACAAAATAAAGAAAACTTGCAGGGAAAATGTCATTTCTGGGCTTTATAAATGCAATTATATAAATGCAATTTTATAAATGCAATTTTCAGCTTCTATACACAGTACAGATGTGTCACTTTACAGGTAGACTAAGGGGACCCCCATGCACTATATTGAAAGGAATTTTTCATTTTTATGCTTTCACTTCACTAAGCATCAGGAAATCACTGCTCATTTAAAAAAATTTTTTTACAAAAAGATTTATTGATACATGTCCCCCAGTGCAGTACCCAGACCCTCATAACCATTGTATGCCCAATCACTTGCCTATAAGCCTTCAAAATGGGTACTTTTGATTTTTTACGTGTGGGTCAGATAGACTTCAATGGGGTTCATTATTCAGTTCCGAACTTTAACAATGTTCGAAAGTTCTGGTGCAAACCAAACAGGGGATGTTCAGCCAATACCTACTGAACAGTGATGTGCACTCTCCGATCTCCCTCACAGCAAGAGGAAGCTGTGTCTTGTACAGCCTGAGAAAGTGCAGCTCTTACCCCCCTGCTGACAATCTCCCTTTGGGAACAATAGTTCAAAAGCTCTTGATTATAGTAGAGTCTCTTTCCTCTGGACTAGAATTCCCACAGTGCAGTGCCTGATCAGTCTATTGAACTCTCCCTGCTCAGCAGCTCCCTTCTTTTGGCTGATATAGCTTTTTAACCAGTTTTAGCACCACAGGGCAGCAGCTACAGACAGGGCTGGACTGAGACAAAAATTTGGCCCTGGACATCATCCAGACCGGCCCACTTTAATTTTGCAAACAAGCACAAAAGCAGTATATAAACTAAACGCAACTGTGCAAAAAAACATAAGTAGCATAACATAAGGAGTCCTCACTCACCTCTTTTATTATTTCACTTATTCTCCTCTGTATTTTTCTCATCCTTCCCACATTACTGCATGAAGTGGGGGGCGAGCCGCGCAGCCATTACTTTGATAGGCTGTCACTGAAACCGGCCCACTGAGCCATCGGCCCACCGGGAAACTCCCTGTAGTCCCAATGGCCAGTACATGCCTGGCTAAAGATAGCAGCTGAAGCCAGTGTTTCTCTTACTCTCTTAGTCAAGCACCTGGCTACATAAGTGACTTGCAGCAAACTGTCTATGCTGACATTCTACAGAGCAGCTGACAATGTGAATTTCCATGTAAAATCTGAAGCAGAGGATACAACTCAATGGCAGGAATGGCGAGAGATGCAAATGTAACTTCCCTGTCTGACTTCTTGAATCCAGTTTAAACTCTGAGTCGGCTGTAGACACGCACATGCAAACAGGGATACAAAGTAACAAGCAGGTTAAGGCGAGGGTTCATGGTTCTGTATAGAAGTATTTCAATTATTTCTAAAGCATGTTTAAATTGGATGAGTGCTACTAAGTTTATTTCATACAAACGTACATTTTTTACTTCAAGTTAGATTTTTTTTTCTCTCCGATTGTAAAGGTTAAATGATTGTTGTGTCGTTTAATATTGCGATTTTCTTAAATAAAAAAATAAAATAAAAATTTCCATTGATTTTAATAGATCACTCACCGTGCATTACTGAGTAAAAATGTAAATGCACATTCTTAAAAAAAAAAAAAAGTGGGTACATGTATCTGAACAAGCCCAAATTAAACATAATGGGTTTTATATGTAATGTGTTCATATTTATTATAATACAAAGCTGTAAACAGGCCACTACATTCATTTACTTATACTGTTCTGTAAATGCTTGCTCCCTATCCAGCTTGTTAGTGAGCAGTGAGGCTGGGCAATAGTCTCTGTCCAAACTTCATTCTATCCAGAAGCCAGAAGCAGTACTCATAAAATGCAATGCAGTAAGGATGAGCTCTGGCGTGTTTGCATATAACACGTGCAGAGCCCGCCAGGAAGTGTGCACAGCGCTGCGCTAATCACAGCCAGGGAGACATTGCCCCGATGCTCGGCTGCAGGGATCGTGAAATGTCTCCCTGGCTGTTATTAGCGCAGCGCCGCGCACACTTCCTGGCGGGCTCTGCATGTATTCTATGCGCACACGCCAAAGCTCATCCTTACAATGCAGGCATCTGTCCCACAACAAACATTGCTCAATCAGAAATAGACACAGTGCACTACACATTGTATTTTCAGATTCAGAATACTTTATTAATCCCAAAGGGAAATTATTAAAATACAGATAAAATCTGACGCTGTCTGGGATTGTTGCTAACTAATGCTAACACCTAAACTGACGTTAAGACTAACTAACACTAACTAGCTAACTAGCGTCACACGTGACACTAATACAGTGATAAGTAAAAAAAACTGTACACTATACTAATGCCACTGTGACAGGGAGTGAAAGGGTAAACTGGGGACTGATCTAGGGGTTAAACCTTTATTAGGGGTACCCTAAACCTATCAGGGGCTACCACTCACAAGTGACACCAATACAGTGAATAATAAAAAATTACAACACTGTACTTGGTGACACTGACAGAGAGTGACAGGGAGTTAAAGGGTTAACTGGGGGGCGATCAGGGGGGGAAAATATGTGCCTATGTGTACTGGTGTTAGTGTAATGTTGGTGTACTCACTGTGAGATGCTTCTCTCCCACACACTGGAACCAAAAGGGCTCCAGGATGGGAGATTGCATCACTTCCTCTGCCTGTGTGTAACAGCACTGGTGAAACGGGAGTGAATCACAACTGCGGATGCAAGGATTTCAATGCGCTTCTCTATGTGACAACTCAGTATTGGCCCCAGGCGTCACTCCTCGCAACAGGAGTTTGGAGGATCTCTACATCATCTTTCTGTCACATAAAGAAAGGCGTTGAGCTACCAAGGATGGAAGCATTACAACATGCGACCAGAGCTTAGCGTTTAAAATATATGTACTAAGAGATTGTATTGCACAATTATACGCTAATGAGTATGAGTATTATATAGCGTTGTGCAATAGGCGACTAAGGGAGAAGGCATAGAATACGTCAACCCTTAGCATAGAAAGTTTTAGGCAAACATGTTCTGCAACTTTAGGGCATAGGCCCATATACAAGTAGCACTTATGTCAGCACATAGTAAATATGCGTTGTAGCGACAACTGATAGTTGCATAATAGTTGCAATTTATAGCTTGGGTACTTTGAAAGTACACGTGGTAACTTCGAGTTGTTGTGACAACTATTAGAAGTGTATAAGAAGCAATATAACTTAGGTAATTATAGTTGCAACTATGAGGTGAATATTGCACGCATAATAGAAATTGCATGTGAGAGGCAATATAGCTCAGGTAATAGCAGCTGCATATATGAGGCGAATATTGCACAAGTAACTTGAGGGTAGCTGACCCTTTAAGGTACTCTTTAGTAAATAGTCCTTAGCACAGCAGTGTATCCCAATAAGTATGTTGATATCCACACGGCACATTTAGTAACACAATTGTAATAACTGGAACACTAGCAGTAGATCTTCTTATAGGACTACAAGTGATACAATGGCAACTTATCCGTTTGTAGACTTCAATGTAGAGGATAGGGATTGCACGGTGTAGGTATTCAGCAAAGGCCTCAAGGTTGTAGTAGGTGCAATAGCACTAAAGTAGTAGTTGTTGCCTGGAGCGGTGTTGCAGCATAGGGAGCGATGGCAGCCTGGATGCAATGAGTGTCTGTTGCTAGCTAGCCATAACGTTGCCTCTATAGTAGCGTGGCCGAAGCGGCTGACAATAATAGAACAAGGTATGTCCATCCATTGAATGCCTTTATAGGCCAGGAGCAGCTGCAGTGCATCAGCACTGAATTCAAAAGGAAGCGCCGATTCGCGGCGCACTTCCGCGTTCCAAGCTGGAACGCACGACGGCGCCGGGTGATAGACGTCATCACGCGTGCGCCGTATGCGTTCCAGTGTGGAACGCATTACGGCGCTGAAAGCGCCAGCTATTAGCAAGGAGAAGGCGCACAGAGCGCTTGTTATAATAGGGAACAGCAGGCGAAAAAGCGGCTGTTACAGTACCCCCCTCTTAATAGATACCCTCTGGGGATCTCAAGTGGAGGCCCATCAGGGCAAGGGATTTTCAGCAATAAAAATTTCTTATATAATTTCTGTAAAAAAAAATATATATATAGGCCTTGTCCTAACTGTTTGAACATGTTCGCTCTAACTTTTCTATGCTAGAGGTTGATGCTATTTCATAGCATCTCCCCTAGTGGCCTAATACATCCCTGTATGCTCAAGGTGATATGATGTAGAGAACCCCCAAACTCCTGTTATAAGGAGTGACGCCTGGGGTGCCTTACTGATAATCACTTGCATATAGAGGTGTATTGGAATATTGATCTTGAACTAAATTTTAAACGCTAAGCTTTGGTCACATGTTGTAATGCGTCCATGCTTAGTAGCTCAACGCCTTTCTTTATGTGACATAGAGATGATGTATAGATCCCCCTAACTCCTGTTGCGAGGATTGATGCCTGGGGCCCAAAACTGAGTTGTCGCATAAAGAAACGCATTGAAATCCTTGCTAACCGCAGTTGTGGTTCACTCCGTTCACCCGTGCTGTTACACTGTGTTTACATTACACAGACAGAGGAAGATTGTACATTGGTCAGAACCGATCAGCAGGTAAAGGCAATAAATCATTGGCCTGGACCTGTTGAGTGATCGGTTCTGTACCAAATCGGATCCTTGTGGGCACAAGTCACGTACCTGTATGTGAATTTGCACAGCCGGGCCGCCCTGCAGCAATATATGTACATGGGGCGTTCCGGAACTGGTTAATGTACTTCTTGCAGAAAAAGGAAACACACATATAGGAGAGTTCGGGCTGCGCACTCCAAGATACATAAGAATAATATGGGAAGATTCCCCCAGGGGGGTTTTTAATGCAGCAAAATAGGTCAATCGGAGTATGAAAATTATATAAAAAGGGTCTTTATTGAATAAATTACAGAAACATGTCAGTGTTAAAAACCTCCCTGGGGGAACCTTCCCATATTATTCTTATGTACTTATTCTTGAGCCACTCATTTGTTGCCTTGGCCGTGTGTTTTGGGTCATTGTCAAGCTGGAATACCCATCCATGACTCATTTTCAATGCCCTGGCTGAGGGAAGGAGGTTCTCACCCAAGATTTGACAGTACATGGTCCCGTCCATCGTCCCTTTTATGCAGTGAAGTTGTCCTGTCCTCTTAGCAGAAAAACACCCCCAAAGCATAATGTTTCCACCTCCACGTTTGACGGCAGGGATGGTGTTCTTGGGGTCGTAGGAAGCATTCCTCCTCCTCCAAACTTGGCGAGTGTTGAGTTGATGCCAAAGAGTTCAATTTTGGTCTTATCTGACCACAACACTTTAACCCAATTCTCCTCTGAATCATTCAGATGTTCATTAACAAACTTCAGACAGGCCTGTACATGTGCTTTCTTGAGCAGGGGGACCTTGCGGGAGCTGCAGGATTTCAGTCCTTTACAGTGTAGTTTGCTACCAATTGTTTTCTTGGTGACCATGGTCTCAGCTGCCTCGAGATCATTGACAAGATTCTCCTGTGTAGTTCTGGTGCCGATTCCTAACCGCTCTCATGATCATTGAAACTCCACAAGGTGAGATATTGCATGGAGTCCCCAGACCAAGGGAGATTGACAGTTCTTTTGTGTTTCTTCCATTTGCGAATAATCGCACTAACTGTTGTCACCCTCTCACCAAGCTGCTTGGCAATGGTCTTGAAGCCCATTCCAGCTTTGTGTAGGTCTACAATCTTGTTTCTGACATCCTTGGACAGCTCCTTGGTCTTGGCCATGGTGGAGAGATTGCTTCTGTGGACAGGTGTCTTTTATACAGGTAACAAGTGCTCCCCTTGAGGCCCCGTACTCACGACCAAACATGTCTGCTGAAACTGGTCCGCGGATCAGTTTCAGCAGACATGTTTGGCCGTGTGTAGTCCCGAGCGGACCATTTTCGGGCGGATCGGACAGGTTTCCAGCGGACAACTGTTTCCTGGACTTGCTTTAAAACAGTCCGCCCGGAAACCTGTCCGCCCGGACATGTACGATCGTCTGTACAGACCTACCGTACATGTCCTGCCGCCCGCCATCCCTCGCATGCGTCAAATGACTTTGACGCATGCGTGGAAGCATTTTAAAGGCAGGCTGCCCACGACGCCGCGTCATTTTGCGGCGACACCGCGTCATCGACACAGCGACACCGCGAACACGCCCCGCGTATTGTTTACACGCGGACCTCTGTTCGATGGTGTGTACAGCCATCGAACAGAAGTCCCCGGGCAGTCCCCGGGCAGACATGTCCGATGAAAACGGTCCGCGGACCGGTTTCATCGGACATGTCTGCTCGTGAGTACTCGGCCTGAGAGTGCCTAATCTCAGCTTGTTACCTGTAAAGAAGACACCTGGGAGCCAGAATCTTGCTGATTGATAGGGGATTAAATACTTATTTCAGGAATTAAAATGCAAATCAAATTATAACTTTTTTGTAACTTTCTGACTTTTCTGATATTTTTGTTGTTTCATCTGTCTCTCACTGTTAAAATAAACTTACGATTAAAATTGAGTTGGGAGGAAGTAGAGAAGACATTACTAGAAGTGGCAGCAGAGGAGATCATTGCAACATCTGATGTGATTCATTGTATCCTTTTGAGTTTGTTCTGGATGCTGATGCACCCTGTTCAATATCGGGTGGAGTCCATTTACCACACTATTATTCCTTTTGCGGGAGATCCCATTGAGATTACCTGTTTGACCTATGTGCTATACAGGGCATGTGTCCATCAAATATAGTAAGCGTGACCACTTTACCATATTGATTGTACTTCTAAGATCAAGTTGAACTACTCAAGGAAGACAAGTGATGCCGCGTACACAGGATTTATAAAAAATAAATAAACCTTTATCCCCAAACTTTTGATCTCACTGCTTAAAGTGGTTGTAACCCTTAAAAACATTTTTAATTCTTCCCTTTCTATCTTTTAAAATACCTAGTAGATCCTGCCTGTTCCTGTGTCTCCCTGTCTGAGCTGACCACAGTAATCATGGCTGCTAATCCATAATTGCCGCGGTCAGTTTACATGCTTCCGTCATCCCACTGCCCTTCTCTAACAGGCTCTGACCCTCTCTCCCTCTCCCTCCCTGGCAGCGAGAGAGCAGCTCTCCTCCCCGCCTGTCCTTATTCAGCTGCAATATGCAGCATAAATACATGTACCCCGTCCAGTTTAGGCTGCCATCAACAACAGTGTATGTGATTTTTTTTTTAAATAAGAAAAAAGTTTGTTTATTGAACAAACTAGGAAATACATCACAGTAAATGCATGGCGTGAAGTCAGACACACTACAGTGATATAAAACAGTTGTACTAAGATAGAAGTAAAGATTACATAGATGTTGCCCACAGCACAAAATAACGAAATGTATTCAAACATATTGTGTAAGCACATAAAAATAAACACACCTGAATATGGAACAACATAAAACAGTTCCCTTAGAGCCCAGTATGTGTTTTATAAAACCACCATAACTATGGAGCTTAAACACCTACTCAAATCTAACTCCATCTTTTCACTTCCTGCCTTCCCCATATACGGTTTTAACCCTGTAGAAGTCTGTCCCTGATCAACTGATGAGGTGCCAAACCTGGGACATCCAACCGTGGCTGCCACATAGAATAAAATATACGATGATTTGACGACCTTACCTTTCAAACGCTCCGGATTTGGGATCGCCTACGATCTAGGAGGGGCCTCTCGGACCACATGGGGCCCATGACTCCCTTCTTCGGGACCCCGGCCTTTCCGCCGGCCATGTCCGTAACGAGACTCGGACCGTGGCGAAAGGAGGACCATGGGAGACTTGCCCAGGTCCTCCGTGCAGACCCCACCTTGAGGACTGATACCCCGACCGATCCGACCTCCCGACACCCCATGCAATGGCTTCTGAGGCAACAGATTACTTCTTACATTTGGACTTTCCCATCCATTCCGGGCATCCTTGCTGAACCAACAGAGTTTGAGGCGCTGCTTCTGCAGGCGGATCCTCCAACACATGTGGTATCTCAGCTCTACTCCCTGTTGCTTAATAACTTCTCCCCTGACCCCCCGCCATTTACAGCGGCCTGGGAAACGGACCTTCGCCACTCTATCTCCCTTATTGACTGGAAGAAGTGTTTTGTCCTGACACACAAACTATCCTTGGCCACTAAGACCCAAGAGAAGGGGTTCAAGTTGCTAACGAGATGGTACAGATGCCTGACAATTATCCATCATTTCAATCCGGATACCTGCTGGCGGTGTCTTAAATCCCAGGGAACCATGCTCCACATCTGGTGGGACTGCCCTCCTGTGCAGGGATTCTGGCAGCGGATTTTCGAACTATACTGCAAATTGATGGCGACCTCTATCCACCCTTCCCCTGAGATGGCCCTCTTATCTATACTTCCTGGCACGCTCAAATCCATCAAAAATGATGTACTACGTCACTTCCTGGCGGCGGCCAGAGTGGTGATCCCCCGTCATTGGAGATCGGCAATCATGCCTTCCCTGGGGGACTGGGCTGTGGAAGTGGACCGCATAAGGGACCTTGAGCGTCTGTTGGCAGAGGAGGGTGGTAAGAGTGAGCAGTTTTCTCTCACCTGGACCTCGTGGTCCATGTTCCGATACTCTTCTGAGTTTGCATCTTGGGCCGAGCGTGGCGTGGAAGATGTGACCCTGAAGCCATGATGGAGTGACCCTTGTCTCTTGATTCCTGTCCCCGATCTCTTTGCCCCCCTTTTTATCTGCCCCTGCTTCTTGTCCTTTTCTTGATCTCTAAATGCTTCCCTAAGACCTCATGGAGCTAACGTATCGTGGCCCCGACCTGCCTATGGCTATCTACCCATTGTGAGACCCCATGGGTCTTGTTTTACTTCCAGATCCGTGTATAATCTCTCCTAATATACCGCATGTGATTCAACGTTGAACCCCTCACTAAAGTGAGGTTGGTAGACACAACTACTTACTATTCCATATAACGGGAGAATACACATTCACACGGACATATAATAGTTCACACAAACATGCTCCTATTCCCTTTCTTTTTTTTTCTCTCTCTTTTCCCTTTTATCACATAACTTAGACATGGTTTCTCTACGTCAAACAAGATGCTTACGGTTGATGTATTTGCTTTTACTGTATGTAATGTTTGAGACGATATTTGTCCTTCTATCTTTTTCTCTTTTTCCTCTGAATAAAATAAGATTGAATTAAAATATACGATGAACATTTCTGTGTTAATAGGTCAGCTTCTTACATATTAACAAATTATTCACTTGTTCCACCCACTGCCGTCTGGTAGGGACCTGGGAAGCAATCCAGTACTGAGCAATTAACTTACGAGCAATGTATAGCAAACGTAAAAACGCAATATGGGCTTCTCCCAAAAAACGCAATTCCTCCTCCAGAGCATCCAGCAGACATACAATGGGATCTTTCAGGATGCTGAACATAAACACTTGCAATATTGTGTCTATGATCTCTGTCCAATAATGGACCAATTTGGGACATCTCCATAACATGTGAATGAGGTCTTCATGATCCCTCTCATATTTCGGACACAAAAGATTACTCTGTTTCCCCCATTTATGTAATTGACCAGAGTTCTATGTACGTGGTGCAGTAAATACATATGGGAGAGTTCATTTGAAACTGATATGGAGACCAATGGGGCAGATGACACACATAATTCCCAAGTTCCAATATTGATGGCACTTATATCTCTCTCCCAGCCCTTTCTGCAAGGTAATGTGGTAGGATCCTGGAGGGCAATGAGAAGGATAGTGGAATTTCGGGAAATCATCTCTTTTTTTGTCCCTTTCCAACAGAACATCCTGAATCATAGGGTGTCCAGTTGGACATAGTCGAAAAGTCTAGTAAAGGCCACTGTAGGGCATGTCGCAGCTGTAAATATCTATAGAAGTGACTGCGGGGAATGTCAAAATCTGACTGTAAGTCTAAAAAGGACTTAAAGTGGTTGTAAACCCATTTTAACAACTTTATGCTACAGGTAAGCCTATATTAAGACTTACCTGTAACTACCCTGGATAGCTCCTAAACTTGCACGGTTTAGGAGATATCCCCCTGTGTCTGCCTGTGCCGAAGTGATCTGAACATGCGCACTGAAGCAATAGCATGTCTTTACTTCAGCTAGATATCCCGTTACCGGCGGCTCCCGTGCGCATGCGTGGGAGTGATGTCATCGCCGCTCCGGCCAATCACAGTGCCGGAGCTGCAATACCCGGAAGTAAGCTCCGGGAGAGATGCCCGCGGCCAGAGGGGGGGGGTCGAGGACAGCTGCGGGGGCTTCGATCTAAGGTAAGTAGTACATAATGAGCTAGTATGCTATGCTCATTATGCCTTTGTCTTGCAGGTTTTTTTTAAGGGTCGATTCACTATATAGTTGGGATATATAACGTATGCCCAATTTCTCCCAGCTTGAAAAATCTTCTCGGTTAAGCACTTCATTGTAATAAGAATCATGCCACAATGGGGTTTGCGGTAAAAAACCTTTGATTCCTAACATACTGTATTGTTAACATAAGACCACAGCGTCCTTAACAAAGTTACTGTTGGAACCCTAGGATTCAAGTGATTAAAAGCCTGCCTCTAAATGTGTGAGAGCGGAATCATCCGCCCCGTGGGGATAATAATATTTGTAATGGGATCTAAAGGATCTGCATGACCCCAGCCTGTTGTAACTGGGGGAAAAGATAGTAGGCCCTAGAGTGGGGGACTGCCATACCTCCCTGATCTTTGCCATACTGCAAGGTCGGTAGACTAATACGGCTGCATTTTTGCACCATATCAGCTCCCTAAACTGTGAGTCTATGCGAGAAAACCAGCTTCTTTGTATCCACACTGGGAAGTTGTTGAACACAAGAGCTGAGGGGCCCAAACCATTTCTATAAGGTTAATTCTGCCAACCACAGTGGCAGTTTGCACCAGGTTGTACATTTATCCCAAAACTTACAGAGCAGCAGAATTCAATTTAAAACTCTATGTATTGGAATGGATTAGGGGTAACCTAGATCCCTAAGTAGCGAAAAGAGGCAACAATCTGAACAGACTGAGAACAATTAGATAAGGGGGCCGGCCGTCAGAGCATCCAATGGCAGAAGAGCTGATTTGCTCCAATTAATGGAGAAACCTGATATGGTACCAAACACATTAATAAGAGACATTACAGCCCTTAACCACTTAAGCCCCGGACCAATATGCTGCCTAAAGACCCAAGGGGTTTTTACAGTTCGGGACTGCGTCGCTTTAACAGACAATTGCGCGGTCGTGCGACGTGGCTCCCAAACAAAATTGGCGTCCTTTTTTCCCCACAAACAGAGCTTTCTTTTGGTGGTATTTGATGACCTCTGCGGTTTTTATTTTTTGCGCTATAAACAAAAATAAAGCGACAATTTTGAAAAAAATGCAATATTTTTTACTTTTTGCTATAATAAATATCCCCCAAAAACATATATAAAAAAAAAAATTTCCCTCAGTTTAGGCCGATACGTATTCTTCTACCTATTTTTGGTAAAAAAAATCGCAATAATCGTTTATCGGTTGGTTTGCGCAAAATGTATAGCCAGCACGCCTACCTGTCTCAGCTGTTTTCTCTGCTTCACAACCGACAGCGCCGAAGGAGGATTTTTAAACGGCGCTAGCAGCAGCAGCCACACCATTTAGTGTGAGACCCATAGGCTAGTGCAGCGTGTCTCTCATACTTGTGTTTTATTTATTTTTATCTTTTTATTTTTATTTTTCTTGTGCACGTATATTTTACATCGGCTCATTGGAGCCCCCCTCTGCGCAGGGCTTCCAGTGGAGGCATACTACTGCCTTTGTTACTTTTTCATTTATAAATAAATACAGTTTTTGGGTATTACCCAATTAAACTTTAAAAACATATCACACTATGTGGTTCCCTTTGTTTTTTCCTTTTTAACCACTGAGTGACTTTTGAGGACATCTTGGAAAGGATTACATACACCTTGCAGCCCCTGGATAAGGAGATAGCTGAGGATCTGAGCCAAAAGGTCGTGACACCACAGACATCTAGGTACCACTACCATCCGCTTTTTGCCCCCTGGGGGGTGACGACATTCGGTGAGTGGGGACCTATGTGGGGGAGCACAGATGTCACCGCCCTAACCATGTGTATCGACACCCTAAAGTCACAAGTTTGAATTTGTTAACTCTTCTGCAGGAATAACATCTTAAAGGAAGAAAACTGTCTTGATAGACTTTGTTGAGCTTTTATGCACCTTGTTTTACAACGCTCTTAATTGACCGGACTCAAGAGTGGATGTTAATTACTACACCTGTTATTAGCATTGAATACATGGGACTTGTGTCTCTCTTTTTTCGTTTTGTGATTTTTGACACATTTTTTGCATAATCTCCTAGTCCCCGGAGGGACAGTAGGACTTACACTTTCATTTTTACATATATATCTCTTTTTTATATGTTTTTTCATATTCACTTATATATATATATTTTATGGTATAGCTACACCTACTTAAGAAGCACTGCTTAGGATATTATTTATCATTAGGATAATAGGGATTCACATTAGGGTGTGCCCTACCCCTTGGACACCCCTTAATCACTTAGGGACCACTTATTGCACACGATTCAATTATTTATCATGCAGTGCATGCAGATGCACCTAGCTTAAGGCATTTTCATATTATATGTACTAACACAGTGCAATTTACATTAAGTGATCTCTAGGATACCCACATAGGGTCGAGTCTATAATTAGACACTCATTTTTGCTTTGTGTTTTTTTCTTTTTTCTTTTCGATTACATAATTCTGGCACAAGCTAATCACTCGCAATAACATTCACAACGAACGCCCACATTACTGGGGTACCAGACTAATGTAAGGACTTGGACAGGGTCTTCTCCTTTTTTCCACCCGCCACTTATGTGGTAGCCATATACTTCTGGCAGCAGCAAACAGGGTAACAAAAAGAACTTGCGTTCTCCAATAGGGGAGGTTCACTATATTGGATCTACCCCCGAATCGGATTACCCAACATTTGTTTTTCCCATAGTATTTGGAATCAACTTAGTGGAATTTCAATTGCAGCGCCACCATCCTATTACCAGCACAAAATGTATAGCGTTTACAAAATAGGGGATAGTTTTATTGCATTTTTTTTTTTTTTTTTACTACTAATGGTGGTGATCAGCGACATTATGGCGGACACTTCGGACAATTTTGACACATTTTTGGGACCATTGTAATTTTCACAGCAAAAAATGCATTTAAATTGCATTCTTTATTGTGAAAATGACAGTTGCAGTTTGGGAGTTAAACACAGGGGGCCCTGTAACATTTAGTGTTCACTTAGTGTGTGTTTACTACTGTAGGGGGGTGTGGCTCTAGGACTGACATCATTGATCGAGTCTCCCCTATAAAAGGGATCACTCGATCGATGCGCCGATATAGTGAAGCACGGGGAAGCCGTGTTTACACACGGCTCTCCCCGTTCTTCAGCTCCGGGGAGCGATCGCGACGGAGCGGCTATAAACAAATAGCCGCGCCGTCGTCCCGGATCGCTCCCCGAGGCTTACCGACTGCCGCATGTAGCGGGGGGTCCCGATCGGACCCCCCACCCACGTCAAGCAGAGCACGTACAGGTATGTTGATGTGCCTGTCCGTGCCATTCTGTTGACGTATATCTACATGAGGAGGTCGGCAAGTGGTTAAAGTGCCCTGAGTGTCACCCAAATATAACAGCATATCATCAGCTTACAATGATACAATGTCAGTTCCTGTTTTCCTCTGAAACCCAACTAAATCATATGTTGTGCGTTAGACATGTGCACACTGAAATATTTTGTTTCGGAATTTCGTTTTCGTCCGGAAAATACATTTTAGTTACTCCCGAAATTCGTTTTTATTTATTTAGTTTCTGTATAAAATGCATTCGTTCGAAAATCCGAATTAAGGTCGAATCTATCAATTGAAGGCTTATGGTGTCTTTCGAATGTTCTAAGAAGATTCGACGGAGCAGCTAAACTGTACGATGCCGCAATCATACATTTCTGGTTGAATGTTCCGCCTACAAGCTATAGTAGAATTCTAATGTTGTATGACTAATAATAATTATATTTATGAATTATTATTACTAGTCAACAAACATTCAAATTCTTCTATAGCCTGTGGGCAGAGCATTTGACCGAAAATGTATGATTGCGGCGTCATACAGTTTAGCTGCTTGTCGAATCTTCTTAGAACTTTCGACAGACAACATAAGCCTTCAATGACAGATTCAACGTTTTTCTCTGCTTCGTCGAATCTTCGTCGTTCATGTCGAGTGATCTACCCCAACACTGTCTCTATAATGTTGAATCTTTTCTCTCTGTCGAATCTTTCCTCTCTATGTAGAATAATCTTGGACTAATAGAGTTAAGGTTAGGCACATTCGACCACAGGTTCGATAGACACAGATTGCTATTGTCAGAGTGATGTTGAATCTCCTATCTATATCGAACTGTTGTAGCAACGAAAACAAAAATAAAGCATTTTTTTATGTCGGATCTTTCGGATTTCGGATTCTGCTTGTTCGTTTTCGTTTGTTAAAACGATAACGAAAATACCCGAAATTTGGAAGAAAATGCATTTGGACGAAAACGAATGCACATGTCTATTGTGCGTAATTGTGCTTCCAAAGGTTCCAATGCCAGGGCAAACAGCAGAGGTGACAGTGGGCATCCCTGCCTAGTGCCCCTATGAAGTGTAAAATGTTCAGAGATCACCATTTACCCTGAGGCCGCGTACACACGGTCGATCCATCCGATGAGAATGGTCCGACGGACCATTTTCATCGGTTCACGGCTGAAGCAGACTGATGGTCTGATGTGCGTACACACCATCGTACCAAAAACCGATCGGGTCAGAATGCGGTGACGTAAAACACACACAACGTGCTGAAAAAAACGAAGTTCAATGCTTTCAAACATGCGTCGACTTGATTCTGAGCATGCGCAGGTTTTGAACCTCAGCAGTCCATCGGTTCGATTTTAAAGCAAGTTCTCTAACTTTTGTCCGAAGGACAAAAGACAGATGGGGCATACACACGGACGGTTTGGACCGATGAAACTGAACTTCGGTCCGTTTTCATCGGTTTGGACCTAGTAGGTTTAGCATATAACACCTGAACCCATTTAATAAAGGTAATGCCCAGGCCTATCAGTTTCAAGACCGCACAGAGGTAAGGTCATTTGACACTGTCGAAGGCCTTAGCCGCATATAGGGAGAAAATAGCACAATTGCCTGGGTTGTCAACCGGTATTTGTAGATTTAAAAAGAGTCTTCTAAGATTTTTAAGCTGTGGACCTAGTTGGAATAAATCCTGATTGATCCCTATGCACCAACTGTATTACCTTTGCTAGTCTGGACGCCAAGACCCTTAATATCAGTTGTAAGAGGGGAATAAGTCTATAGGAATCCACCAAGAGAGCATCCTTTCCAGGTTTTAATAAAACAATAATTACCACTCCATTCATAGAGGTGGGCAAAGCCCTAGGTTGAAAAGCGTCATTATACATGTTAACAGGATGGGTAACAGTTTGTCAGCATATCGCTTATACACCTCAGACGGGAGGCTATCCGCCCCTGGTGATTTGCCATTATGAGAGTATGCCAGAGTGTTAATGGGGCATTTCGCTGTTCTCTGTCTGAGGTCGACAAGCAAGGCGATTCACATTTATCAAGAAATTTATTAATCTCTAAACTAGTGGGCTGTACTTTAGAAGAGTACAAATCAACATAAAATGTATGAAATATCTTCATACTATTTGTGTGAAAGGTGAACTTTGCTGTCAGACAACAGCGTGATATATGAGGAGGCCTGCTGGTTCCTAGCCAAAACCGCCAGCATGTCCAGTAGTCTCCACCTTCTTAAAAGTTTTTTTTGGATAAAGAATCACTAGTTCTCTGCTAGCTGAAGGGTCAATTGCCTGGACATGGATTGGGCCTCTAACCAGGCCCGTTTAGTATAATCATTAGGGATATTTTATATACAAATCCTCGGTTCTCTGTGCTTCTTTACAGACAAAGGTCTCCCAGGATTTGGTCTCTGACTTACTGCGGGAAACAAGTTTGTTGAAATGCCCCCTTAAATAGGCTTTAGCTGTATCCCACACTGTGCCTAATCCAGCAGTACCAAGGTTACAATTAAATAAAGTATCTAGCAAACCTGGGACTGGGTTCAGCTCAGGGATTAGGGACAACCAAAATGTGTTCAACTTCCACCCCACTTTTCTAGGAACATTAGGTACCAACAGTTCCACCCAGAATGGTGAGTGGTCTATTTTCATAGAACAAATTACCAATGGGAGCATCGCTGTATTACCTAGGCCAAAATCTATTCTGGAAAGCCCACCATGAGTAGCTGAGTAATATGAGAACATTTGACATCTAGGAGTCTAATTCTCCACACATCCATTAATCTGAGCTCCCCAAGCAAGCAAGTGAAGGGAGTCATTCTACCACTAGTAGAAGAAGTATGTAAGGGGCCTGGTACTTTATCCCACATGGGGTCTATATAATTATTAAAGTCTTCCACCGTTAGCAGTGGATCATCAGGAAAGCAGGCCATAAAGCTTGCCAAATTTTTGAGGATGAGGAAGGGGGAGGAATATAGACACCCACAATTATACAAGTCAGGCCATGCTGAGAGCATGCAAAATGAGTGAACCAGGATGCTCACACCTCTGGAATATGAGGAGTGATTGGAGTGGAACTGAAAACTGAAGTGAGGAAAAACATGGTGCAGGATTAGCAGGCAAGTGAGTCTCCTGAAGATAATTAATTGTAGCATTCAGTTGCTTAACGGTTCAGAACACTGCCAGTCATGAAATCCCCTGATATTCCAAGACAATATTCTCACATTGGTGGTCATGGGGAAAGTATCTACGTATGTCCCCAAAAATGTATACGATAGTAAGCAAAATCCTCCAGGATACATACATGTGAAATAGTAGATCCACTTCATACATCCCCCAGTGCCGCAAGGACCACCACAATAAAACTTTTACAACCCCTTTAAGCTTGTCAGTGAGAGTTGTAATGGAAGAGTTACAGGAGGTGACAGCTGCAAATATATCTCTCAATGTGGGTTTAGGACCCTCTGCATCCATAGAGGGTAAGGATGGCATAGGAAAAATATCCCCTGGGGTACTCACTGTGTTCCATTGGGGAGAGGATCCAACGGCATCCTCCAAGGGGATGGTGTCATCTGTCTCAGACTGCCCCCCCCCCACGATGAATCCTCTGGTGTAATAGCAGGATTTGGTGGGTCTTTGGACATTGACTGAGAGAAGAGTTTCCCTTCGGGTACGTAGGACCAGGGCCGTAGATAATCTTTTGTTCTGGGGGGGGGGGGGGGTTAGCTGCAGTAAAATTATTTTTAAATGTAAAATAATTTGCGCCAAAATTATAAAGACTGGAAAAGGAAAAACGATATGTGAGTAAATTGTGATGTTGCGCTGCGAACCCTCTAGCAAATGATGTGGATCACTGTAATAAAGTTCAAAGTGAAAAATAAAAATACACACAGAAGTGTATATCAATACAATCATGAACTATAACACAAATTGCTAAGTACTGAAGTACAAAGTGGAACGATTGTAAGGTGAAACACACATAATAATCAACACATAGGCATAGTGATAACCACTAAACGACAGTACATAACTAATCGCAAATGGTTGGTGTAAAAAGGTGAACATATACACAAATGAACGTCCAGTGAGCCACCCTGGGCTCAAATATCAAAAATGTAAGACAGTCCAAAAGCACTGTGACAATCAAACAATGTTGAATTAGTGGCAAATCCCACCACGAAAAAACAAACGGCCAATAACAGGCCAATCCACTGCAGCGACACCTGAATCAGGCTTCAGTCCTAGCCCAATAGACCGGCCTGGTGGTGTACCACAACGTGCATGTGGGTATGCCTAATGATCTATTACACTTGCTGCAGCGGCATTATTACACTCTGTGTGCCACTGACTGTCTGACGCTGGTGCCATGAGCAGCCGCAGAGCAGGGACATTGTGCATTTCATTTTGGCCTGTGAAAGGGAATTCCGCATCCTTGCTGCTCTTACTGCAAAGAACCCTCTACACAGTTTAAGGTTAAACATCTTTTCCTCTAATTTTAATGAGTGGCCACATGTCTTATTAAACTCCCTTCTGCGGAAAAGTTTTATTTCTATTGCATACCTCCCAACTTTTTGAGATGGGAGCAAAGGACACCTATTAGCAAATGTATGTAGGCATAGAACACACCCCCTGCAACGTCCCCTTAACCACTTGAATACAGGGCTTTAATCACTTCAGCCCCGGACCATATTGATGGTCAATGACCTGGCCACTTTTTGCGATTCGGCACTGCGTCGCTTTAACTGACTGCGACGTGGCTCCCAAACAAAATTGGCGTCCTTTTTTTCCCACAAATAGAGCTTTCTTTTGGTGGTATTTGATCACCTCTGCCGTTTTTATTTTTTGCGCTATAAACAAAAATAGAGCGACAATTTTGAAAAAAATTAATATTTTTTACTTTTTGCTGTAAAAAATATCCCCAAAAATATATAAAAAAACTATATAAGCGTTTATTGATTGGTTTGCGCAAAAGTTATAGCATCTACAAAATAGGGCATAGTTTTATGGCATTTTTATTAATATTTTTTTTTTTACTAGTAATGGCGGCGATCAGCGGTTTTTATCAGTACTGCGACCTTGTGGCGGACACTTCGGACACTTTTGACACATTTTTGGGACCATTGGCATTTTTTTTGCGATCAGTGCTATAAAAATGCATTGATTACTATAAAAATGCCACTGGCAGGGAAGGGTCCCAGGACAGCACCATGGGGAACCCCACTTTCCACCCGTGACCATTCCGAGTACTTCATATTTATAACTACCCTTTGAAATCGCCCTTGTAGCCAGTTTTCAATCCATACACTCACCCTATGGTCCATGCCAATAGACCTTACTTTGTACAGTAAACGTTAATGGGGAACTGTGTCAAATGCTTTTGCAAAATCCAGATACAATCCAGATACACCACGTCTACGGGCCTTCCTTTATCTAGATGGCAGCTCACCTCCTCTTAGAAGGTTGATAGTTAATAGATTGGTTTGGAAAGAACGATTCTTCACGAATCCATGCTGATTACTACTAATGATACCGTTTTCATTACTAAAATATTGTATATAGTCCCTTATCATCCCCTCCAAAAGCTTGCATACTATTGATGTTAGGCTAACTGGTGTGTAAATCCCAGAGATGTATTTTGGCCCTTTTTTTAATTATTGGTGCAACTTTGGCTTTTCTCCAATCAGCTGGTACCATTCCAGTCAGTAGACTGTCAGTAAAAATTAGGAACAATGGTCTGACAATTACTTGACTGAGTTACCTAAGGACCCTTGGGTGCAAGCCGTATGGTCCCGGTGACTTATTAATGTTAAGTTTTTCAATTCTATTCCTAATTCTGCACTATGTTAGCCATGAGGGTGCTTCCTGTGATGTGTCATGAGCATAAACACTGCATTTTTGGTTATTGAAGCCCCCCGATTCCCTTGTGAAGACTGAGGAGAGAAATACATTTAAATACCTTTGCCATATCGCCAACCTTTGTAACCAGATTCCCTTCCTCATTCTTTATGGGGCCAATATGGTCTGTCCTCCCTCTTTTACTGTTTATATACTTGGGATTTCTTGGGATTTTTTTTTGCTCTCCTCTACTATGCGTCTTTCGTGTTCTATCTTAGCTGCCCTAATTGCACCCTTACATTTCTTGTTGCATTATTTGTAAAGTTTGAATGCTGATCATGATCCCTCAGCCTTGTAATTTTTAAAGGCCTTCTCCTTTGTTTTTATATGCATTTTTACATTGGAGTTAAGCCACCCAGGACTTTTGTTCGCTCTTTTAAATGTATTTCTCAATGGGATACAATGACTAATGCCCTTATTTAATATGTTATTAAAGCAAACCCATCTCTCCTCCATGTTCTTTGTTCCTAAGATTGTATCCCAATTAATATCTTCAAGGTTTGTAGTTTAGGGAAGTTGGCTCTTTTGAAATTAAGTATCTTTATATTCCCCTTATGTTTTCTATTTGTGTGATTTATACCGAAGCTAATTGACCTGTGATTGCTGTTTGCTAAATTCCCCGTATTTCCACCTCCGTGATCAGGTCTGCATTATTGTTAATCAGTATGTCTAGATACGCTTTGTTTCTAGTTGGCACGTCTACCATCTGAAATTGTCCTGCAAGACATTTAAGAACTGGCGAGCCTTAGACGAATGTGCGTTTCCTTCCGCCCAGTCTATGTCTGGATAATTTAAATCCCTCATTATGATGACACTTCCCATCTTTGCTGCTATTCCAAATTGTGATAGGAGGTCCGCCTCCCCCTCCTCCCCCAGGTTAGGGGGCCTATAGCATACTCCCAGTATTACTTTCCTCTTAGGCCCTGTACACACGATCAGTCCAAACTGATGAAAACGGACTGAAGGTCCGTTTCATCGGTTAACCGATGAAACTGACTGATGGTCTGATGTGCCTACACACCATCAGTTCAAAAAACGATCAAGTCCAACGCGGTGACGAAAAAACAACAACAACGTGCAGAGAAAAATGAAGTTCAATGCTTCCAAGCATGCGTCGACTTGATTCTGAGCATGCGCGGGTTTGGAACCGATACTTTTGCGTACTAACCATTGGTTTTGACCCATCGGTCCAATTTTAAAGCAAATTCTCTGTTTTTGGACCGAAGGACAACAGACCGATGGGGCCTACACATGGTCGGTTTGGACCGATGAAACTGAACTTCAGTCCGTTTTCATCAGTTTGGACTGATCGCGTGTACAGGGCCTTAGTTTCATCCATTTGGAGCTCTAACTCCCTTGGTAATGTCATCTCTTACATTCACTTGTACATTATTCTTGATATACAGGCATACCCCTCCCCCTTTTTTACCCTCTCTATCCCTGCTATAAAGGGAATACCCTTGAATGGTTGCCAGCCATCCATGAGAGCTGTTGAACAAAGTCTCTGAAATTCCCACAAAATCTAAATCCTTCTCGTACAACAGTATCGCTAGTTCTCCCATCTTGTCCGCCAGGCTCCTGGCATTGGTGAACATGCCACGTAGTTTAGAGCGTTCGCATACTGTCCTCTTATTGGGTCTTCCAAGGTTACAAATAGGGCTTGTTACTATACTTACCTTGGGTTTATGTGCTTTAGTCTACTTACTACTAATGCCCCCAATACTACCCTCTGGAATATGTTCCACGCTGACTATCTCTACCTCTGGACCAAGCCCCCCCCGTCGCATAGTTTAAAAGCCCCTCTAACTTTTCAGCCATATTCACTCCCAGCAGATCTGCACCCTCCTAATTTAGGTGTAGCCCGTCCCTTCTATAGAACTGATGACCAACTGAAAAGTCACCCGAGTTCTCCATTAACCCAAACCCCTCCTTTCTACACCAGCTCCTCAGCCACTTGTTTACCTCCCTAATCTCCCTCTGACTTTCTGGTGTGGATCAAGATACCGGTAGTATTTGATTAAAAAAAAGTATTTCAGTATTTCATAAAAAAAAAAAACACTTACACTATTGTTGATGGCAGCCTAAACCGAAGGGGATACATGTAAAGTCACATAGTGACTTTACAAACCCTTTAAGAAGAGTTAGCCCCTGTCTGTGTATTCAGAGTCTGCTAGGTTCTGCATGAACGCTGTTTTTTCCATTTTATCTAGACAGGCTACATTAGATAAATACATTTTCACCTATTATTATTTGTTTACATTGTGTCAAGACCTTTTACAATGTTATGCAAAGTGATGGTACAGAAGGGTTAAAGCCATGATTAGAAATGAAACGTGAAACTATTGGAGAGAGAGGGCTCAGAAGTGTTCATTGATAGTCCCGTGTTAATAAATTCAGTTATGTTTGTTAAGGGTGTGACACTTTGTTGGTTCCTTCTCAGAATGCATAATGTGTAAACAGCATGAGATTGAA